>NW_028171715.1:0-127500 GCF_963971535.1 Notolepis coatsorum
AAGAAGAGAGGAGAGAGAGATTGAGCGACGCATGCGAGACAGAGAGAATGAATGGAGCTAGAATACGCTAGAGCGACAGATTTATACTAAAATGAACCCGCCTCCCATCGTTACTGCCGGAGTACTGTGGGAATACATTTACCTGCTGTGTAAGTGTAATACTATAGTAATATTACTATATATAATCTTTTATTGGATTTCCAACTATGATCAATCTCCAATATTATGAGAAGCTAGTGTTCCTGCGTGTTGTGATCAGATTAGATTAGATTCTTTAATGACCACCCAGCCAGGCTGGTGGCATTTGTTTTCAGTGTAGTTACAGCATTGTTCCAACATAGAACATATAACCATCACTTACAATTAGGGGTGTAACGGTACGCGTATCCGTACTGTACCGCCTCAATGTGGTCCTCCGGTACAGTACGTGCTGTGCACCAACGATTGCAACGGTACGGAACCTTTTTTTGCGGAACTTAAATCCCCCCGTCCCAAATATAAGGTGCACAACTAACCGGATGTTGTTTGTTCATCCCACGCAGCCACGCAGCCACGCTGAACGATAGCTGTAATTCAGCATAGCATTTTAGCCTTGGTATGGCGAGTGCAATACTAACTGACAAGCCAGAGCTAGAAGATGCTCCCACTAGGGCTGTCTTAAATACTTCGAAGCTTCGTTCGATGGCACAAGCTTCGAACATTAAAAAAAAATCGAAGCAAAAAAAAAAAATAAAAAAAAAAAGATTTTACTTCGATTTGTGTGTGTGTGTGTGTGTGTGTGTGTGTGTGTGTGTGTGTGTGTGTGTGTGTGTGCGTGTGCGCGCATGGGGCCATTGGGTGGGGCCGGGGGACAAATACACTGGAGGAAAGTAACCCAGCTCAGCACTGCCCAAATTATATCATCACTATTGCCTGTTTGAAGGATATCATCCTCAAACACATATACACCTACATGCCTTGTAGAATTCCACACATAAGGAAGAAAGATACTGGGATGTAGGGGTGGACGGTATGGTCTAAAATTTATATCACGGTATAATCTGAAGCATAGACGGTAACGGTATATATCACGGTATCATCGTTTTTGATAAAAAAAAAATAAAAATTTATATAATTTTTTTTTTTTAATAAAATATATATATTATATAATTAGACTTGTACTTGTATTATCTGCGAGACATCGCCACTACGCAACAAGCTCCACTGTCTGTGTGTACTCTAGTAGCCTCCAGCTACGGCCAGGATTCTCCAGAGCTGCATCTGGACCTATACTCGAGTAGCCTCGAGCAGAGCTACGGCCAGGATTCTCCGGCGCTGCACCTGGACCCTATTGGCATAACGTTACTTAACTGTGCTCAGCAAGCCCTCAGCTCGAATACGCATCGAATCAGTGTTATAAGACATTGATATCAGGAGCTATCTGTAGCTACTGCTAGCCGGATATATAACGTTAATACAACGCCTCAGTGAATTATTTAGTTCAATGGGACATTTCGTTTTGAACGGTGAACTAACTTGGGTTAACGTGAGCTAACGGCTAACGGAGCTATCATACACGTCTACTCTCTACTAGACTTGATGGAGCGTTTGTTGATGTCAGGAGCTATCGGTAGCTGGCCGACTAGATACCGTTCGGTTAGACAATGCCTCATCATGTAGTTAAAAGTGAATAGTTGACTGGGTCATTTTGTAACGGTAGCTAAGCTAACGTTAGCTCAGGGAGACGTCCCGTCCCACTAGACTACTAGTAGACCCGTGTTTACATGCGTGCGGGAGGGGCTGGCACTGCGCGAAGCCTCCTAAATAACTTTTTCCAGTTCGCACATATCTATTATCTATGACTAATTCTATCTATTTTTAGGGGCAAATGCGAGTGAAATAGTCGCGCTGTGGTTACATGACGTCATTGCTATTTTAGAGCTGCACTACCGGTTACACGGTATAGGCAAAATCCATACCGTAGAGCAAATTCATACCGTTTATACCGTATACCGTTTATACCGTCCACCCCTACTGGGATGAATAAACAAAATGGGAAATAAAATGTAGAAATGCATGCAATACATAAATAAATATGAATCTCCATATATGAAATAGAACATTTAGATAAGGTGCTACTGAGATGTTTTGGTGAGTTCTTTGTTTTTTTGTGGAAGTAGCCCTTCTTAAAAATGCAAATTCACTGATAATTGGTCTGTAGTGGAGTCTACAAGGTCTACATTGCCGGACCATGTAGAATCCGGACCTTGTAGACTGACATAATTCTGTGCATAGTTTAGTCTACACAGGCCATATTTCAAATAATCAAAATCTTACTTCATTCATCTTAAACATTCTTGATTTGGGGGATTGGTAGTTCCCATGGAATCTGAAGTTGTTCAAACGACAACAGTGATCCACCTTGAATTAAATCACACCGAAACCTTGTTGGCTGTGTCACAGTCACGAAAGGGGCTACTTAATTCATTAATCCAATCCACTTTATTTATAGAGCACATTTAAAAACAACAACGTTTACCAAAGTGCTGTACAAGTCCCACAACATAAGATTAAAAAAAAATAATAATAATAATAAAAAAAAAAAGAAAAAAAAAGAAAAAAATTATTCGAAGCTTCGAATTAAAATCGAAGCTCGGCCACGAAGCTTCGATTGCAGAAAAAAGCTTTGAAGGTCAGCCCTAGCTCCCACAACATTCAAGTCTCCCGTTTGGGATCATTTCGGATTCCCAGTTAACGACAGTAATGGACAAAGACAGGTGGATCGCACTAAAGCTACGTGCCGGCTAGCCCCTTTCGTGACTGTGATGCAAGCCTTGCATCACAGTCACGAAAGGGGCTACGTACCAGCATTGTTCAACTTTATTGCGAACTTTATCACGCATTTGAAACGGCATCACCCGAATGTGAATATCACTGGTACAAGGAAGAAACAGACCCTAGTGCAAACCCAGCTCCCCGTGGCATTCAAGCAGCATCTCGCTATTAATTCAGACCGGGCCAAAGCAATAACAAACGCCATAGGTGTTTTTATAGCAGCAGATCTGCGACCATACTCCGTTGTCGAGAACACAGGGTTTAAGCACAAGTCATGTTAAAGGTAATAGAGCCCCGCTACCTAGTTCCCTCTCGTCCGTATTTCAGCCAGCAAGTCATACCAGCTCTGTATAAACAAGCACACGCTACAGTTGTCCACGACTTATCCAAGGCATCTGCTATATAATAATCTTCAGATTTACTTTAAGTGTTATTAGTAGGTTACAGCAGTAAGCCTTAGTTTGCTAAGTAAATTATGGCCAATTCGTTTTATATTGTTTAATACAGTTAAATAAATAAATAGAGAAATGAAAAGCAATTTTTTGTTTTGTATTCCTCCCACCCCCCCCCCCCCCCCCACCCCCCCCCACTGTACCGAAAATCATACCGAACCGTGACTTCAAAACCGAGGTACGTACCGAACCGTGGATTTTGTGTACCGTTACACCCCTACTTACAATACATACATACTACATGCAGTTAAATACATAATTACAAAGACCACAATATCATAGTTTATGTCCATGTCCATAGCAACAGAGGTAGGGGGGGTTGCGGGGGGTGCTACAGGGAGTTCAGTGTCCGTATGGCAGTGGGGAAGAAGCTGTTTTTAAAGCGGGATGTTTTGGTGGTCAGGGATCTGTAGCGCCTCCCGGAGGGCAGCAGCTGGAAGATGTGGTGTGCTGGGTGAGTGGGGTCAGAGATAATTTTTCTACTTTGGCGGTGGAGTGATTCGAGTGATGGGAGGGGGGTGCGGATTATTTGAGGATTTATTGATTATTCTGTTTTTGGAGTGAGTGTCCAGACTGCTGTACCAAAGGTGAGGATGCTTTGAATGATGGCCTGGTAAAAACGGAGCAAGAGATGTTTTCTGATTCTGTATTTTTTTAGCTGGCGGAGGAAGAAGAGTCGTTGATTGGCTTTTTTGTGGATGTGGTCTGTGTTGGTTTTCCATTTGAGGTTGTTGCTTATGTGGGTGCCGAGAAATTTGAAGGAGTCTGTGGTGATTATGGGTTTGCCGGAGATGGATATGGTGGTTTTGGGGTTTGGCTGGTGTCTAAAGTCGATGATGAGTTCTTGGGTTTTTGATGAGTTGAGGAGGAGGTTATTGTCTGTGCACAAGGTGATTGTGTGGTTGATCCGTTTACGGTATTCTGTTTCATTGTTGTCTGTGATGAGGCCTATAAGGGTTGTGTCGTCTGCATATTTGTAGATTTTTACGGAGTTGTGGAGGGATATGAGCAGGTTGGTGTATAGGGAGAAAAGCCAGGGTGAAAGGATGCAGCCTTGGGGGGCTCCTGTGCTGAGATATAGAGGGTGGGATGTGATGTTGTTTATTTTGACCTTCTGTTGTCTGTTGGAGAGGAAGTTGTGGATCCAGTGACATATGCAGGGGTCAATGTTCATGTCCAGTAGTTTATTGATGAGTTTGGCTGGGATCATTGTGTTGAATGCGGAACTGAAGTCCATGACCAGAATGCGGGTGTAGGAGTTGCGGGTTTCCAGGTGTTGCAGCAGGTGATGAGTGGCTGTGTTGACTGTGTCATCCACAGACCTGTTGGTTCTGTAGGCAAATTGATGTGGGTCCATGAGGGGGGTGAGAATGATGCGTTCAAATGATTTAATTACTACGGATTGGTCTGTAGTCGTTGAGGCAGGAGATATTGTTGGATTTTGGCACAGGGATGATGGTGGACTGTTTGAAACACTGGGGGACTGAACAATTACGGAGGGAGGTGTTAAAAATGTTGGTGAAGACGGGGGCCAGTTCTGCAGCACAGTGATGGAGGACAGATGGGCTGATGTTATCTGGGCCTGCTGCTTTATTTTTCTTTAGCTTCTTGAAGGTGGTCCTCACCTCTTCCTCCTGGATGTGGAAGGGGGGAGGTGGCAGAGGGGAGGGGGGCGAGGGGGTGGGGGGTGATTGTTCAAATCTTGTGTAGGAGATGTTGAGTTTGTCCGGGAGCTGGTCGTCACTGTCAGGTATGAGGGGGGGGGGGGGGGGGTTCTTTTTGTATAATATTGTATAATATGGACCTGGTATTTCTGGGACTGAAGCACGTCTGCAAGACTCATCTCAATCTCACTTCCTGTCATTATTTGCATCTTCAAAATGATTTAACAGTGGCATAGAAATGCAGTCTCTGTGATATGGATATTGTGTTCTTTCATATCGCAACATCAATATGAACTCGATATATTCAGCCCTATGTATGTATGTACGTATATGTAAGGGTTTCTTTATACAAGGACAGACACAACCACAACGACATGTTATTTCAACTGCCTGTGTTGTCACAAGTATTTTAGCCAACATAAGCTAGTTTTCAACAACCGTCATTGGAACAGGTTGGTACACACGGACGGTACCACGGATAGAACCAGCAACCAGGCGGGCCACCGTGACCAACCTGCTGGTCCATTCTTACTCCTAGAATGAAGGATAACAAAACACAAAAGAAACTAAACAAGAGAGCTAAGGGGAGAGAAAGACTGACAGACAAGTGAGTCTTTCAAAGACAGAAGGGAGAAGGAGAACGGCTGAACAGGAGAAAGAGAGATGAAGAGAACCATGACAGAATGATGAAAGAACCAAGATATAAGCAGAGATAATGAAAGACTGAATATTTAGAAGGCAATCCAAGAGAGAGAGAGAGAGAGAGAGAGAGAGAGAGAGAGAGAGAGAGAGAGAGAGAGAGAGAGAGAGAGAGAGAGAGAGAGAGAGAGAGAGAGAGAGAGAGAGAGAGAGAGAGAGAGAGAGCAAATTAAGAAAAATAGCTGGGGACTGAATGAAGCATAAAAGAACAGAGAGAAAGCAAGCAATAATGAAAGTGAGAAAGAGAGTAAGATATTAGACCAATAGAGACAGAGAGAGAGACAGAGAGAGACACAGAGAGAGAGAGAGATAGAGAGATAGAGAGAGAGAGAGACAGATAGAGACAGAGAGAGAGAGGGAGAGCGAGAGAGAGAGAGAGAGAGAGAGAGAGAGAGACAGTCCCAGAGAGAGAGGTTGGACATTGAATCCAGAAAGCTCAGTGCAGCGAATCTATTAGAGGTAATCTGTGATTGTTTGCTTCAGCCAAGCAAGGGAACAGGGCCAGCAAGGCAGAACCAATCGCTGCCAGAGACCTCAATATATTATCAGCAGGGAGGGTTGCAGAGGGAGAGAGCGGGGGCCTGGGAGCCAGAAAGAGAAATCCACTGAGCCAAATCAAACTAAGCTAATTCCAGCTTAGGCTGAGCCAGAGGCTCCCAGAGACTTCCTGCTGCTGGAACCAGAGGCTCCCGGAGACTTCCTGCTGCTGGAACCAGAGGCTCCTGATGGCACTTCCTGCTGCTGGAACCAGAGGCTCCTGATGGCACTTCCTGCTGCTGGAACATGAGGCTCCTGATGGAACATCCTGCTGCTGGAACATGAGGCTCCTGATGGCACTTCCTGCTGCTGGAACATGAGGCTCCTGATGGAACATCCTGCTGCTGGAACATGAGGCTCCTGATGGCACTTCCTGCTGCTGGAACATGAGGCTCCTGATGGAACATCCTGCTGCTGGAACCAGAGGCTCCCGGAGACTTCCTGCTGCTGGAACATGAGGCTCCTGATGGAACATCCTGAACCAGAGGCTCCTGATGGCACTTCCTGCTGCTGGAACATGAGGCTCCTGATGGCACTTCCTGCTGCTGGAACCAGAGGCTCCCGGAGACTTCCTGCTGCTGGAACATGAGGCTCCTGATGGAACATCCTGAACCAGAGGCTCCTGATGGAACATCCTGAACCAGAGGCTCCTGATGGAACATCCTGCCCCTGGAACCAGAGGCTCCTGATGGAACATCCTGCCCCTGGAACCAGAGGCTCCTGATGGAACATCCTGAACCAGAGGCTCCTGATGGAACATCCTGAACCAGAGGCTCCTGATGGAACATCCTGAACCAGAGGCTCCTGATGGAACATCCTGCCCCTGGAACCAGAGGCTCCTGATGGAACATCCTGAACCAGAGGCTCCTGATGGAACATCCTGAACCAGAGGCTCCTGATGGAACATCCTGCCCCTGGAACCAGAGGCTCCTGATGGAACATCCTGCCCCTGGAACCAGAGGCTCCTGATGGAACATCCTGCCCCTGGAACCAGAGGCTCCTGATGGAACATCCTGCCCCTGGAACCAGAGGCTCCTGATGGAACATCCTGCCCCTGGAACCAGAGGCTCCTGATGGAACATCCTGCCCCTGGAACCAGAGGCTCCTGATGGAACATCCTGAACCAGAGGCTCCTGATATAAGTAAGGGATAATGTATAGCTACGAGGTCATTGTCGCAAAATAATTGACCGACACGGAGTTTAGAACACCGAGGCGCCTCGCCGAGGTGTTCTTTAAACGTCAGTGAAGGTCAATTATTTTGCGACAATGACCGAGTATAGCTATACATTATCCCGCTTATTACATGGCTAACTTACTAACAATATACCTAATTCATTTTACACCATCAAGGTTCTCTCAGGGAAGTTTCTCTCAGGGAAGGTTCTCTCAGGGACAGTTCTCTCAGGGAAGGCCATGAACAGGAGAGATTGGATTCCACTGCTAGTCTTCTTGTTGCCGGGGTAGCTTTACTGACACCAATAGAGCAGGACATCACACACCCACTCAATCACTACCTGACCCTACTGGGCCCTTTCATCCCCACAGCCTCGCTGAACAGGACTGTGTGCTGTTGTCTGTTACTGTATGTTGTTACTGTGTGCTGTTGCATGTACTGTTTTCATATGATGTTTTATGTACTGTGGTATTGTCGTAGTCTAAAGGGGGCGACAGTGGATCAGGAGGTAGAGCAGTCGTCCGGTAATCCAGAGGTTCCCACTCGTCCCAGGCAGCGCGTCGACGTGTCCTTGAGCAAGACACTTAACCCCTAACTGCTCCCAATGAGCAGGTTGGCACCTTGCATGGTTGCCTCTGCCGTCGGTGTGTGAATGTGTGAGTGAATGGGTCAAATGTGAGGAACAAATTGTAAAGCGCTTTGGATAAAAGCTGCTATATAAATTCAGCCATTTACCATTTACCATATATAAATAAGTCTACAAGAGCCTGGGAGTCGGTTAATTACGGGGGATCAGTGCTGATCAGGAAAATCAGGAGTGAATTCATCTATTCTACTGAGTAGACCTTTGCTATAATAGCCGCAGCAGGAACTGGACATGGGAAAGTGACCGAGGCATTTGTAACGATCACAGAGAACGTTGGCAAACTTGAATGCCAACATCGTGGACGCCAACAATGCAGGTGCCATTAACGCTAGCCAGGAATGTAACTTCCTCTCGAGGTGACAGTAAGTCTCGTGTCTGCAAGTATGAGGCTGTACTACCAGTTGATAATTAGTCTCACACTTTACAGACATTTCTTTGTACTACATTTAACACTAACAATGCAGAAGAAAGGTCTGGCAGGTCTTAGCCTTTAGGAATAGAGGATGGGATGTTCTGTGAAGTGTGGATCTCTTCAACCAATCACCATCATCTAGGGTGGTGCTAAATTCAAGGGACAGGAGAGAGTTTGGCTGTGTCTGAGGTTCAGTAGTTTTAACTTGATGATATGATTGCCGAGTAGGCATTCTTGGGTTTTATTGAGTATGCTTAGTATGGTTACTTTCATTAGGTACATTAGTAGCTTCTGTCTGATTGTGTAGGTAATGCAGGTAGTAGGGTTAGTAGCTTCTGTCTGATTGTGTAGGTTCTGAGGGTAGTAGGGTAAGTAGCTTCTGTCTGATTGTGTAGGTACTGAGGCAGGGCTCGAGACTAACGATGTCCCGTCGTCCCCTGGACGATCAAATATTGATTTGGGACGAACAGAAATCTTTGCCGGGACGCAAACGGGACGAAGAGGATTTAAATTTTTTCACAGGAAATGTCAATTAGCCGACTGTCAGTGCGTGCATATATTGCTGTCAAATGGTGCATGTCTCGTGCTGACTAAGTTGACAGAGTTCACTGAAGTCTAAACGTAGCGTGATTTGCCGAATCAAATGACTATCTCCGCCTCCCAACGCAGCGATATGCTAATCCAGCTGCAGCTCCTGCCCACCATTCTCATCAGCAAACCACACTAGGTTCACTCGCTCTTCTCTCACAGCCACACAGCCACACTGCTGCTGCACGGCTTCCTCCTCCTCCTCCCCCTCCTCCTCCTCCCCCTCCCAGACCTGTGGCATGTCAACAAACCACGACATGAGCAGCTCAGAGCTCCTCTTTCAACATAACAAGCATTAAACAAAATGGCCCAGTCATCTATTCACTTTTGTTTAATACATGAGGCGTTGTCTAATGTTATCTAGCTACTGATAGCTCCTGATATCAACCTCACTGGCATTCGTTTTCGCAAGTGCTGGCTAGCGTTGGCTAACTAGCTATCGCTCGTGAGCTAACGTTAGCTACCGAGCTAACGTTACTGTTTAAACAAAACTACACAGTCAACTATTTTTTGTTTAATACATGAGGCGTTGTCTAACTGGCTAGCTACTGATAGCTCCTGATATCAACAAATGCGCATTTCAGTTTAAGAACAATAGGGATGCCCCGTGCCGATCGATCTGCCAGCATGAGACCTCCGTTAGCTAGGTAGCTCACGTTAGCTCACTGTTTTAACGAAATGACCCAGTAAACTAAATAGTTCACTTTATTTAATACATGATGCATTGTCTAACGTCATCTAGCCGGCTAGCAGTAGCTACAGATAGCTCCTGATATCAATGTCTTATAACATAATTTACATTATTAGTTTTTGCAGCTGAACATTGGCTAATTAGCTATCATGCTCCATAACAACACTGCGAAGATGGCATGCTGAATGTGATTTGATTTGTCTATTGGAACTGTATGTTATCGACACGTTCTAGTTATAGCTGCTTATTAACTTTGTGCTTAAAATAATCAAAAGGTACGTTACACAGTTGGTCTCACCCTCTGTGCCATTATCAGCACAAAATATGTCCCCATATGATCAAATCGACGTTGATAGATTATATATATTAAAAAAAATGTGGGACGGTTTACATTCACTTTGGGACGGTTAAAACTCTATTTCGGGACGGTTCTGGAACGGTGGTGAAAAAAGTTAGTCTGGAGCCCTGTACTGAGGGTAGTAGGGTTAGTAGCTTCTGTCTGATTGTGTAGGTACTGAGGCTAGTAGCTTCTGTCTGATTGTGTAGGTACTGAGGCTAGTAGCTTCTGTCTGATTGTGTAGGTACTGAGGCTAGTAGCTTCTGTCTGATTGTGTAGGTACTGAGGCTAGTAGGGTTAGTAGCTTCTGTCTGATTGTGTAGGTAATGTGGGTAGTAGGGTTAGTAGCTTCTGTCTGATTGTGTAGGTACTGAGGGTAGTAGGGTTAGTAGCTTCTGTCTGATTGTGTAGGTACTGAGGGTAGTAGGGTTAGTAGCTTCTGTCTGATTGTGTAGGTACTGAGGCTAGTAGGGTTAGTAGCTTCTGTCTGATTGTATAGGTACTGAGGGATTTCAGCCAGTACCGTTGCAAAATAGTGGAAACAGGGAGAAGAATTGTGACTGAGAGAATCATCCAAAGGGAGTTACACCCACGTGCAATGCCCTGCAGGTTAGACTAATGATAATAATTAAAGTACACAGTATTGTGAATGCACTATTTCTGTTCAATGACATTTTCCAAATAGGTTGATTGATTAAGACACCATTAACCAATAAAAATGATCTGATCAAACTATTCATTGTGCTATAAACTATGGCCAGAGTCGCCTGTTATTTGTCTCATCTTGATGACCCCAAATGTTATCTGTTTCGCGTCTCACATCGATGAGGTCAGTGGTTATTGTCTCACGTCTCATCTTGAAGAGGTCACGTGTCATCATAGCACGTCTCATCTTCATGAGTTCACACGTCGTCGTCTCGCGCTGACGACTTCACGCGATGTCCGTCTCTCGTCTTACCTTGATGAGGTCACCCAGCAGTTTGTTGGCCTCCACGTAGGCTTTCTTCACTTCCTTGAACTTGTGGCCGAGTCCCATGCTGTGAGCCTAGAATCAGCAAGAGAAGAAGAGAGGAGTGAATGCCCTGTGCTGTGAGCCCAGAATCAGTGAAAGAGGAACGAATGAACAAATGAAACAATGGAAGATGAGTGGAAGCATCTCTACACCTACACACAGCAGTAGGATGAAGGGGGTCCTACAGGCTCCAAAACTGGAAAAAATTAAGTTCTCATTGAAAGGATCTCTAGCCAAATTTGAGAAAACTTGGAGACCCTGTATCACCCACGCACAGGACCCTGATACTTACAGAGAAGTGATGTGGACCTAAGCCATAGCTACCTCCCCCTTCCTTTTTATTTTGTATATTTATTTATATAAAACGTATTTGTTTTTGCTCTGTTTGTTCATACTGTAGGGCTATTTGTTCATTTGTAAAAAAAAAAAAAAAAAAATATTCATGCTCATTGTTGTTTTCTTAAATTTCTTTATAAAGTTTGTAATTTTTTTACTTATATACTGTATATATATTTTTTAAAGTAAGATAATTGTTGTGAAGGGCCAGATTAAACCGAATATATATATTTATTTATATATATATATTTAATTGTATTTGTATATTCTCTAATATTCCCTGATATCCCTTGTATATTCCTTGTACAATATGCATTGAATATCCATTCTAGCCTACTGAACATCCCATAATAGTCTCCATTCTACTATTGGTCGAGACCTTGGTGCCAGGCTGCCATACCCCTCAGACCCAGTTCAAACGTACCGCTCAACATGTACGAACAAGTCCTAGTTCCGCGTAGGAATCTGGCTACCGCACCACTAATGGGACTATTTGTTCATAGTGCGTATATATACTGCGCTACTAAAGTAGGACTTCCTTTTCAGTCCAGTTTCTTACCCTCCAATAGAGTCACAGACGTAAAGCCTCCCCGCGACGCCACGTGTGGGAGTAAGGCCAAGTTCGGCTTACCATCGGTATTGAGACATCGTGTATATTAATATTTGAATAGTCATATTTGGCACTATATCGTCGAGTTGGACGTAGTCTATTAAGCTAATAATAGTCTGTTAATATATAGTGCTTCGTGCGGTGAGAATACTACCGTAGTCAGTACCCCATCGTTTCGGGCAGAGAACTGGCTGCTTATCCAGGGTGGTTGACCCCACGTGAAGCTGCACCCGAGGAGCCCCAGAGCCGACGAGCGAGTGGACCTGTATACCGGATTATTCTACCGACGACAGCCCGCCTTCCCCGGCACGGATTATGCTTTGTATACGTTGATTATTCCATGGATAAAGACACTGCCGTGTGTTGGAACCCCCCCCCTGGAGAGGACGCAAGGTGAGGAGACGCTCTGCAAGACGAGGTCGCTTCACGTCTCTCCTCCGTGGACCGGAGGACGCCGGCCCACAAAGAGTCCACCTGCTTTCATCTGTGGTCCAAGGATCGCCGGCGCATTGAACGGCACTACAGTGGGTTCACCTGGGATACCCTTGGCCGGATGAGGCAGCCGGATTCTACCCCCCCCCCCCTTCCTACTCCTGTCGGCTTACAAGCGACCGGATTAACCCCCCCTAGTGTATCCAGTCTATAATCATTAAAGTATCACTGCTGTTATTCCTTAAACTATTCCAGGTCGTATATGTACCACCTGCGCCTTCAGAGATTGGACATTCTCTATTGATATACCGACGAATACTCTTGCCATAAAAGTGCATACTAATTCCCATTCATAAATGTGATTGATTTGATTAAGTGCTTGCTCTACACACCATCGCTGTGTAGAAATAAAGACCTATTTCTAATTCGTACATTTGTGTTGGATCCGTTTCATCTACGTGACAGTGTTCATCATAATATATTTATGCCGAGTACTGGGTGGCCGAATATTAAGTACAAAGGTAGTGGTAGTAAGTATCATATCTAGTAATACAGTCAGGGAATTGTACCCCTCAGTTACAATAATACTTTATTGGTCTTGGACATGTGAGGTCGCGGCAGGAAGGCATTGGAACACATGTTCTTAACCCGTTAGGTTTGGTATAATGCGTTTGCATCTAGTGCATCATTTGCAAACTTGCTTTTTACCTTTCAATTTTGATCTTAAAAATGTGTGAAACACGTTGTTGTCGTTCTATAAATAAAGGTTCACTTTACATTCACTCTGGACGTGTACCCAATGGGTTCTCTGCCTAGCGAGTCGAATCCAATTTGGCATCAGAACTGAAAAAAAGAACCGGTCTCATTACCCCGTGATATTTCAATAATTGACAATCCGGGGACGGGAGATATTTTCGGAGCACTTATATCTACAGAGAATCCATTTGTCGGGACGATAAACAAGCTAGAGCCTCGTCAGTCATTACCCCTTTCACTACATGCGGTTAACCCTTTCACTACCACGCTACACATGGTTAACCCGTTCACTACCACACTACAGAAGGTTAACCCTTTCACTACAGACAGTTAACCCTTTCACTACCACACCACATACGTTTAACCCTTTCACTACCACACTACATGCGGTTAACCCTTTCACTGCCACACTACATAAGGTTAGTCCTTTCACTACCACACTGCAGAAGGTTAACCCTTTCACTACCACACTACATAAGGTTAACCCTTTAAATAATAATAATAAATAATACATTTTATTTATATAGCGCTTCTCAATGGCCGAAGTCGCTGAAAAACGACCACAATACAGAATGTTAACCCTTTCACTACCACACTACATACGGTTAACCCTTTCACTACCACACTACAGCCGGTTAAACCCTTTCACTACCACACTACATACGGTTAACCCTTTCACTACCACACTACAGAATGTTAAGGCACCCCGGTGTCTGCAGCTCACAGTAAATGCCAGACTGGGAGCCAGGATCTCTGCCCTTATGTGCAACATTGCACTGTCACTTACAAACTGTTTTGCTTAATAGTCTGTGACATTAAAGGCCCGGTCTGTGATCCGAACATAAACAAATAGGCGGCCCCCACCACCACGAAACCTTTAGAAGAGCATGGTTCACAACTATTGACTAAACAGTCCTGGGATGCAAGAATGACATTTTTCATTATAAAAATTATGCAGCATTGCCCTTTTAAAGGCCCAGTCAGTGATCCAAACGTACTATAAACAAACGTTTTCATTCTCTAATTGATTGACTGAGCTCTTGATACAAGGAGGACAACTGATGAATGTGCATTTTTTAATTGTATTCACTGTATTTTGTGTCTGAAAAAGGTTTGCTTACGTTGGCAATGTTTATAAACACTGGAGTAAAATAGACAAAATATTGAGATAAAAAATCCAAAAGGTTCTTTTTCCATTTACAGATCAAACAAAAAAAAGACTACAGATTTGGGCTTTAATAGCTGAAAACGAGGCTACAAATGTGCATTCAGTCGCCGTCAAATTGCCTGTGACAAGTCTAAAAGACGACACTGTGCACTGTGTAGACACACTGAGCCTCTGATATTGTACTTTGTGTGTCACTTAGCATTAGAGAATAAGTAAACAGGTCTTAGAGGCAACACTTTTGTTCAGCGCTTTCAAAGCAATCAGGGCCCTGTTTCACAGGATGCATCTCTGGGGGGGCCGCCTCCCTTCCCCTTCCACGACTCGTACAGCACGCACCCTTCAGACGATCTAACACATTACCTGACTAGACCAGGGGTCTCCAAACCTTGTCCTGTGAGGGCTCAGGGCCACATAACCTGTCCCTTCTCTGGTGGGGGCCGGGGTCAGTTTGTAACAGAAAAAGTGTGACGATCGCAGGGGGGTGCCTAAACGTAAACATTTATTGTTTTCCAGAAAGCCACACATAACCAAATATTAATAACCCTTTCCGGGATCTTCACAGATAAAAAAAGTCAGGAAATAAATAATAACACTATTAATGAAATAAATAACACTATTTATGACTTGATTTTATTGATTGACTTGTTTGTCTGTCCTCGTACCCTCTGCTAGGCTTATTGATCTGCTGGGGAACCAACCCGTACATATTATATATATGTATTAGGACTGTCGATATTAATGTGTTAACCCTTTCATGACCACACTACCAACGGGTTAACCCTTTCACTGCGACAATACAGAAGGTTAACCCTTTTCACTGCCACACAACAAAGGGTTAACACTTTCACACTACAGAAGGTTAACAACTTTCAATATACGGTGAATCACCGTTTTAAATTCAGGATGCTTAGTTTCCAAGTGCCGCTGTAATTTACTTGGTTTAAAGCTCTCGTTAGAAAGGATCTCGTAAAACACTAAACGCACTGTGGTCTCAGGTCATCTTCTTGGCACGTCCAAGTAAATCCATATGCCAAGTATTTAGGATCATAACTTCTTTTACTCCGTTTCATAGTAGTTCTGGTATCGCTACTACAAAATTCTGCCTTTCTCTTGCCAGCATTTGGAACACACGCACGTGACGCGCCGCTTCTGACAACAGACCTATCCATTGCGAGTGTCCAGGTTAAATGAATCAACTTTATCATCAGCTTTATATGCTTGACCTGGAAAGCCCCCCCCCCCCCCCCCCACCCACCTGGAAGTGCTTTAGTTACGCGACAGTGTCGATCACAAATATCTGAGTACACATTGACTCACAAAAGACCAGACGGGATACCTGCGCAGGGCCGTCACGCACGCTCGCGCATGCACGTCGCGGCACTTTGCGCTCCTCTGACTCACAAAAGACCAGACGTGGCCTCAGTGATTATACCTGCGCAGGATGTATGATGTGTATCGAAATACTGTGCCTCCGTTGATGCAGGGGCGAGACGTGGCAAATACACACAGCGGCCAGGTGGAAAACTCCATCCAATTTGGGTGGCGACCCGTAGTTTGAGAACCGCTGCTTTAGATACGTAAGTACATTAAATAAAAAATACCCCTCTACTTTTACTTAAGTAACATTTGAATGGAGGACTTTGACTTTGACCAGAGTACTCATTTGTCTGAGTATTTCTACGTTTACTCAAGTAAAGGAACTGTGTACGTCCTCCACCGGCTTCTTCCACCAACAGTGTTGCTGTGTGGCAATGATAAAGTACCTCGTGTCTAAATATCTAGTGCAATGGTTCAATCTAACGACAAGTGCACTCATACTCGTACCTGGAAGTGCAGGTTGGTGTACTGGCCCCCTGGGATCTCGTTCTCGTACACGTCGGCGTTGCCGGACTTCATGGTGGCGGTGCAGTCGAAGGGGGCGTACAGGCCGCGGGCCACCTCCCAGTACTCGCTGTAGTCATAGACGTTCTCCAGGGCGATGCCTGGAGGGGAGGGGGAGGGAGACGATACTCATTCATTCATTAACTCAACACAGAGACTCAGTCTCCACTGTTGTCTTCACCGATGACATCACTGGAGGACATATTCAAACTCATTGACTCTCAATATGTATTAAATTATTATGTACAAGTACCCTTTGAACAACATTAGGACCAGTTTCCAAATGTTATCCAGTATTAGTCGAATCTGGGGAACCACACAATCACACTGGACGGAATGAGAATTTGTTTTTAAATCGACAAAACCTGAACAGCCATTGGGCTGTGGTACTTAAAATGGCCACCACAGGATGTCTTGGTCATGTGGTCATGGAGATCAACGTCGGACAAGCTAAGGTAAGCTCGATGTTGACGACGTTTCCTCGACAACCATATGGAAATTCAGCGCCTTGGAAGCGCCGGGACCAGAATTCTATTGAATAGAATGAAAGGTTCAGAACGCTGGTCCCAGTCAGCACGGTGGTTGTTTACTTCCACATCGGTGGCCGAAACGTCCTCATATAGATGGGTTTTCGAACCAACCAGCAATACCCGCTGAATCATGTGACTGAGGTGCCCCCTACTGTACCTGCGTTGAGCTGTGGTGCTAAAAAAGTACAATGAGGCTCTATGGAGAAACCATGACACTCCCCTGACTAAAAGTACAATGGGACTCTATGGAGAAACCATGACACTCCCCTGACTAAAAGTACAATGAGGCTCTATGGAGAAACCATGACACTCCCCTGACTAAAAGTACAATGGGACTCTATGGAGAAACCATGGCACTCCCCTGACTAAAAGTACAATGAGGCTCTATGGAGAAACCATGACACTCCCCTGACTAAAAGTACAATGGGACTCTATGGAGAAACCATGGCACTCCCCTGACTAAAAGTACAATGAGGCTCTATGGAGAAACCATGGCACTCCCCTGACTAAAAGTACAAAGGGGCTCTATGGAGAAACCATGGCACTCCCCTGACTAAAAGTACAATGAGGCTCTATGGAGAAACCATGCCACTCCCCTGACTAAAAGTACAATGGGACTCTATGGAGAAACCATGGCACTCCCCTGACTAAAAGTACAATGTGGCGCTTTGGAGAAACCATGGCACTCCCCTGACTAAAAGTACAATGAGGCTCTATGGAGAAACCATGGCACTCCCCTGACTAAAAGTACAATGAGGCTCTATGGAGAAACCATGACACTCCCCTGACTAAAAGTACAATGGGGCTCTATGGAGAAACCATGACACTCCCCTGACTAAAAGTACAATGGGACTCTATGGAGAAACCATGACACTCCCCTGACTAAAAGTACAATGAGGCTCTATGGAGAAACCATGACACTCCACTGACTAAAAGTACAATGGGACTCTATGGAGAAACCATGGCACTCCCCTGACTAAAAGTACAATGAGGCTCTATGGAGAAACCATGACACTCCCCTGACTAAAAGTACAATGGGACTCTATGGAGAAACCATGGCACTCCCTTGACTAAAAGTACAATGAGGCTCTATGGAGAAACCATGGCACTCCCCTGACTAAAAGTACAAAGGGGCTCTATGGAGAAACCATGGCACTCCCCTGACTAAAAGTACAATGAGGCTCTATGGAGAAACCATGCCACTCCCCTGACTAAAAGTACAATGGGACTCTATGGAGAAACCATGGCACTCCCCTGACTAAAAGTACAATGTGGCGCTTTGGAGAAACCATGGCACTCCCCTGACTAAAAGTACAATGAGGCTCTATGGAGAAACCATGGCACTCCCCTGACTAAAAGTACAATGAGGCTCTATGGAGAAACCATGACACTCCCCTGACTAAAAGTACAATGGGGCTCTATGGAGAAACCATGACACTCCCCTGACTAAAAGTACAATGGGGCTCTATGGAGAAACCATGGCACTCCCCTGACTAAAAGTACAATGGGGCTCTATGGAGAAACCATGACACTCCCCTGACTAAAAGTACAATGGGGCTCTATGGAGAAACCATGACACTCCCCTGACTAAAAGTACAATGGGGCTCTATGGAGAAACCATGACACTCCCCTGACTAAAAGTACAATGAGGCTCTATGGAGAAACCATGACACTCCCCTGACTAAAAGTATAATGGAGCTCTATGTAGAAACCATGACACTCCCCTGACTAAAAGTATAAAGGGGCTCTATGGAGAAACCATGACACTCCCCTGACTAAAAGTACAATGAGGCTCTATGGAGAAACCATGACACTCCCCTGACTAAATGGAACTCTATGGAGAAACCATGGCACTCCCCTGACTAAAAGTACAAAGGGACTCTATGGAGAAACCATGGCACTCCCCTGACTAAAAGTACAATGGGGCTCTATGGAGAAACCATGACACTCCCCTGACTAAAAGTACAATGGGGCTCTATGGAGAAACCATGACACTCCCCTGACTAAAAGTACAATGGGGCTCTATGGAGAAACCATGGCACTCCCCTGACTAAAAGTACAATGGGGCTCTATGGAGAAACCATGACACTCCCCTGACTAAAAGTACAATGGGGCTCTATGGAGAAACCATGACACTCCCCTGACTAAAAGTACAATGGGGCTCTATGGAGAAACCATGACACTCCCCTGACTAACAGTACAATGAGGCTCTATGGAGAAACCATGACACTCCCCTGACTAAAAGTACAATGAGGCTCTATGGAGAAACCATGGCACTCCCCTGACTAAAAGTACAATGAGGCTCTATGGAGAAACCATGGCACTCCCCTGACTAAAAGTATAAACGGCTCTATGGAGAAACCATGACACTCCCCTGACTAAAAGTACAATGAGGCTCTATGGAGAAACCATGACACTCCCCTGACTAAAAGTACAAAGGGACTCTATGGAGAAACCATGGCACTCCCCTGACTAAAAGTACAAAGAGACTCTATGGAGAAACCATGGCACTCCCCTGACTAAAAGTACAATGAGGCTCTATGGAGAAACCATGACACTCCCCTGACTAAAAGTACAATGAGGCTCTATGGAGAAACCATGACACTCCCCTGACTAAAAGTATAATGGAGCTCTATGTAGAAACCATGACACTCCCCTGACTAAAAGTACAATGGAGCTCTATGGAGAAACCATGACACTCCCCTGACTAAAAGTACAATGGAGCTCTATGGAGAAACCATGACACTCCCCTGACTAAAAGTACAAAGGGGCTCTATGGAGAAACCATGACACTCCCCTGACTAAAAGTACAATGGAGCTCTATGGAGAAACCATGGCACTCCCCTGACTAAAAGTACAATGGGGCTCTATGGAGAAACCATGACACTCCCCTGACTAAAAGTACAATGAGGCTCTATGGAGAAACCATGACACTCCCCTGACTAAAAGTACAAAGGGGCTCTATGGAGAAACCATGGCACTCCCCTGACTAAAAGTATAATGGAGCTCTATGGAGAAACCATGGCACTCCCCTGACTAAAAGTACAAAGGGGCTCTATGGAGAAACCATGGCACTCCCCTGACTAAAAGTATAATGGAGCTCTATGGAGAAACCATGACACTCCCCTGACTAAAAGTATAATGGAGCTCTATGGAGAAACCATGACACTCCCCTGACTAAAAGTATAATGGAACTCTATGGAGAAACCATGGCACTCCCCTGACTAAAAGTACAAAGGGGCTCTATGGAGAAACCATGACACTCCCCTGACTAAAAGTACAATGAGGCTCTATGGAGAAACCATGGCACTCCCCTGACTAAAAGTACAATGGGGCTCTATGGAGAAACCATGACACTCCCCTGACTAAAAGTACAATGAGGCTCTATGGAGAAACCATGACACTCCCCTGACTAAAAGTACAAAGGGGCTCTATGGAGAAACCATGACACTCCCCTGACTAAAAGTACAATGAGGCTCTATGGAGAAACCATGGCACTCCCCTGACTAAACGTATAATGGAGCTCTATGGAGAAACCATGACACTCCCCTGACTAAAAGTATAATGGAGCTCTATGGAGAAACCATGACACTCCCCTGACTAAAAGTATAATGGAACTCTATGGAGAAACCATGACACTCCCCTGACTAAAAGTACAATGAGGCTCTATGGAGAAACCATGACACTCCCCTGACTAAAAGTACAATGAGGCTCTATGGAGAAACCATGACACTCCCCTGACTAAAAGTATAATGGAGCTCTATGGAGAAACCATGACACTCCCCTGACTAAAAGTACAAATGGGCTCTATGGAGAAACCATGACACTCCCCTGACTAAAAGTACAATGAGGCTCTATGGAGAAACCATGGCACTCCCCTGACTAAAAGTATAATGGAGCTCTATGGAGAAACCATGACACTCCCCTGACTAAAAGTACAAATGGGCTCTATGGAGAAACCATGACACTCCCCTGACTAAAAGTACAATGAGGCTCTATGGAGAAACCATCACACTCCCCTGACTAAAAGTACAATGAGGCTCTATGGAGAAACCATGGCACTCCTCTGACTAAAAGTACAATGAGGCTCTATGGAGAAACCATGGCACTCCCCTGACTAAAAGTACAATGAGGCTCTATGGAGAAACCATGGCACTCCCCTGACTAAAAGTACAATGGGGCTCTATGGAGAAACCATGACACTCCCCTGACTAAAAGTATAATGGAGCTCTATGGAGAAACCATGACACTCCCCTGACTAAAAGTACAAATGGGCTCTATGGAGAAACCATGACACTCCCCTGACTAAAAGTACAATGAGGCTCTATGGAGAAACCATGACACTCCCCTGACTAAAAGTACAATGAGGCTCTATGGAGAAACCATGGCACTCCTCTGACTAAAAGTACAATGAGGCTCTATGGAGAAACCATGGCACTCCCCTGACTAAAAGTACAATGAGGCTCTATGGAGAAACCATGGCACTCCCCTGACTAAAAGTACAATGGGGCTCTATGGAGAAACCATGACACTCCCCTGACTAAAAGTATAATGGAGCTCTATGGAGAAACCATGACACTCCCCTGACTAAAAGTACAAATGGGCTCTATGGAGAAACCATGACACTCCCCTGACTAAAAGTACAATGAGGCTCTATGGAGAAACCATGACACTCCCCTGACTAAAAGTACAATGAGGCTCTATGGAGAAACCATGGCACTCCTCTGACTAAAAGTACAATGAGGCTCTATGGAGAAACCATGGCACTCCCCTGACTAAAAGTACAATGAGGCTCTATGGAGAAACCATGGCACTCCCCTGACTAAAAGTACAATGGGGCTCTATGGAGAAACCATGACACTCCCCTGACTAAAAGTATAATGGAGCTCTATGGAGAAACCATGACACTCCCCTGACTAAAAGTACAATGGGGCTCTATGGAGAAACCATGACACTCCCCTGACTAAAAGTACAATGGGGCTCTATGGAGAAACCATGGCACTCCCCTGACTAAAAGTACAATGGGGCTCTATGGAGAAACCATGACACTCCCCTGACTAAAAGTGCAATGGGGCTCTATGGAGAAACCATGACACTCCCCTGACTAACAGTACAATGAGGCTCTATGGAGAAACCATGACACTCCCCTGACTAAAAGTACAATGAGGCTCTATGGAGAAACCATGGCACTCCCCTGACTAAAAGTACAATGAGGCTCTATGGAGAAACCATGGCACTCCCCTGACTAAAAGTATAAACGGCTCTATGGAGAAACCATGACACTCCCCTGACTAAAAGTACAATGAGGCTCTATGGAGAAACCATGACACTCCCCTGACTAAAAGTACAATGAGGCTCTATGGAGAAACCATGACACTCCCCTGACTAAAAGTACAAAGGGACTCTATGGAGAAACCATGGCACTCCCCTGACTAAAAGTACAAAGAGACTCTATGGAGAAACCATGGCACTCCCCTGACTAAAAGTACAATGAGGCTCTATGGAGAAACCATGACACTCCCCTGACTAAAAGTACAATGAGGCTCTATGGAGAAACCATGACACTCCCCTGACTAAAAGTATAATGGAGCTCTATGTAGAAACCATGACACTCCCCTGACTAAAAGTACAATGAAGCTCTATGGAGAAACCATGACACTCCCCTGACTAAAAGTACAATGGAGCTCTATGGAGAAACCATGACACTCCCCTGACTAAAAGTACAATGGAGCTCTATGAAGAAACCATGACACTCCCCTGACTAAACGTATAATGGAGCTCTATGGAGAAACCATGACACTCCCCTGACTAAAAGTACAATGGAGCTCTATGGAGAAACCATGGCACTCCCCTGACTAAAAGTACAATGGGGCTCTATGGAGAAACCATGACACTCCCCTGACTAAAAGTACAAAGGGGCTCTATGGAGAAACCATGGCACTCCCCTGACTAAAAGTATAATGGAGCTCTATGGAGAAACCATGGCACTCCCCTGACTAAAAGTACAAAGGGGCTCTATGGAGAAACCATGGCACTCCCCTGACTAAAAGTACAAAGGGGCTCTATGGAGAAACCATGACACTCCCCTGACTAAAAGTACAATGAGGCTCTATGGAGAAACCATGGCACTCCCCTGACTAAACGTATAATGGAGCTCTATGGAGAAACCATGACACTCCCCTGACTAAAAGTATAATGGAGCTCTATGGAGAAACCATGACACTCCCCTGACTAAAAGTATAATGGAACTCTATGGAGAAACCATGACACTCCCCTGACTAAAAGTACAATGAGGCTCTATGGAGAAACCATGACACTCCCCTGACTAAAAGTATAATGGAGCTCTATGGAGAAACCATGACACTCCCCTGACTAAAAGTACAAATGGGCTCTATGGAGAAACCATGACACTCCCCTGACTAAAAGTACAATGAGGCTCTATGGAGAAACCATGGCACTCCCCTGACTAAAAGTACAATGAGGCTCTATGGAGAAACCATGGCACTCCCCTGACTAAAAGTACAATGATGCTCTATGGAGAAACCATGGCACTCCCCTGACTAAAAGTACAATGGGGCTCTATGGAGAAACCATGACACTCCCCTGACTAAAAGTATAATGGAGCTCTATGTAGAAACCATGGCACTCCCCTGACTAAAAGTACAATAAGGCTCTATGGAGAAACCATGACACTCCCCTGACTAAAAGTATAATGGAGCTCTATGTAGAAACCATGACACTCCCATGACTAAAAGTATAATGGAGCTCTATGTAGAAACCATGGCACTCCCCTGACTAAAAGTATAATGGAGCTCTATGTAGAAACCATGACACTCCCCTGACTAAAAGTATAATGGAGCTCTATGTAGAAACCATGGCACTCCCCTGACTAAAAGTACAATGAGGCTCTATGGAGAAACCATGACACTCCCCTGACTAAAAGTATAATGGAGCTCTATGGAGAAACCATGGCACTCCCCTGACTAAAAGTACAATGAGGCTCTATGGAGAAACCATGGCACTCCCCTGACTAAAAATACAATGGGGCTCTATGGAGAAACCATGACACTCCCCTGACTAAAAGTACAATGGGGCTCTATGGAGAAACCATGACACTCCCCTGACTAAAAGTACAAAGGGGCTCTATGGAGAAACCATGGCACTCCCCTGACTAAAAGTACAATGGAGCTCTATGGAGAAACCATGACACTCCCCTGACTAAAGGTTGTTTCCAGGAAACATTCAAGAACTGTTCTTTGATAGAGAGGAGGGTTATAATCTGAGGGGGAAACTCAATTTAAAAGTTATTAGTGTACGCACTACCAGGAGAAGACACTGCATTTCCATATGTGGATTGAAACTGTGGAACAGTCTGAATGTGGTGCTAAAGCAATGTCCAAACATGAGACAATTCAAACTGAATTAAAGAATATAAAGAAATCATTTTCACGAGGTACAGGAATGAGGAAGGGGTTTGACATTAAGGGGTGTTTACATTTTTATTTTCTTTCTTTCATGTTTTACATATATAATTTTTTTGTTTTGCATATATATTTGTTTTGTAAGGGTTTAAATTAGTACATTCATTGAGTAGTGGAAAAGGGGTAGGATTAAATAAGTGTATACTTCTTCCTACTCCTTTTCGAGTTATGTTGTTTTAATTTGTTTCCATTTCATTGCTATAGATCAATGATTTGTTTTTGTTTTATATTGTTTGTATTTACTGAAATAAAGATTTAAAATAAAACATCTGGATGTAATTTTTCCAAATCATCATGGATTTATTGTTTAGATTGTCATGGTTATTGTTTAGTGTCATGGCTAACAAATGCAAATATATTGTAGTCTGCCCCGTTGTTCTGACCAGGACTACCCTTCTTTTTGCCTCCTTGATACGTGTCTGACATGGACAAGAAACCCGTCTTCACTTACAGAGCAGTTGTGTTTATGATTCCAATTAACGATGACGAGAGTCTGGTCATGTGAATATGACATACGTTGTCTGTGACACCCGAAGAAACAATTGCCTAATTAACGCATTCATAATTCATTTCCACAATTAACTGAGTGAGAACCCAGAAATGTGTCGACTGATCACACGTTTAAAAATCTATTTAATAAAAGAAACCTTTTACCTTTTTCCGAGTTATACAGTGGTGCCATTTTGTTTGTTTTTGATCCATTTTCGTCTCATCAGGGAAATCACAGCTCCCACGAAATGGATGAGAAATGCATGTGAAATTAATGTGCATGTTGTTGCTTTGCTAGATCAGCAGCCTGCCTGCGAGTAATTAGGTCCATTTACCCTTGTTTTGAAAATAGCGATGAGAAATTAGATTCACACATCCTATTATGATCAAAATTCCACACACTGTGTCCGCAAGCCTTGCAAATGGGATCTGGCCTGTGTCAGTCTGTGCCCGTTAGGGCAGCGCCTCCTCCAGAAGGAGCTTATCCATGGAGTGGGAAGAGCAGATGGTGAGGCAGGCGCGGAGGTGCCACCAAATGCAGATTCAAGGGATGATTTGAGGGATGAGTTGGAGAGAATAGGAGGAGGCAGAACCCCAGCCCTGGCCGCCAGTGAGGGCTCCAGTGCAGGAAGCCCCCGGTCCTCAGCCAGCTGGTCCACAGCGAGGGCTCCAGTGCAGGAAGCCCCCGGTCCTCAGCCAGCTGGTCCACAGCGAGGGCTCCAGTGCAGGAAGCCCCCGGTCCTCAGCCAGCTGGTCCACAGCGAGTCGACTGGGAGGGTGTGAACGCAGTCTATTGTTCCACGGCTGGAGGAAGGCAGCGACATTGAGCCGTATTTGACCACGTTTGAGTGGGTCAGAAGATCTTAAAGAACTTCTACTCATGCACAATAGAGAGCATCCTGACTGGTAACATCACCTCCTGGTTTGGGAATAGCACCGCACACGACCATGGAGTGGGAAGAGCAGATGGTGAGGCAGGCGCGGAGGTGCCACCAAATGCAGATTCAAGGGATGATTTGAGGGATGAGTTGGAGAGAATAGGAGGAGGCAGAACCCCAGCCCTGGCCGCCAGTGAGGGCTCCAGTGCAGGAAGCCCCCGGTCCTCAGCCAGCTGGTCCACAGCGAGGGCTCCAGTGCAGGAAGCCCCCGGTCCTCAGCCAGCTGGTCCACAGCGAGGGCTCCAGTGCAGGAAGCCCCCGGTCCTCAGCCAGCTGGTCCACAGCGAGTCGACTGGGAGGGTGTGAACGCAGTCTATTGTTCCACGGCTGGAGGAAGGCAGCGACATTGAGCCGTATTTGACCACGTTTGAGTGGGTCAGAAGATCTTAAAGAACTTCTACTCATGCACAATAGAGAGCATCCTGACTGGTAACATCACCTCCTGGTTTGGGAATAGCACCGCACACGACCACACCGAACGCACAATTGGAGGTGGGCTTCCCACTCTCCAGGGACATTTACACCAGGCGTTGCAGGGCCAAGGCTAAGATAATAGTCAAAGACTCTAGCCATCCAAACAACTGCCTCTTTGCACTGCTGCGGTCAGGCAAGCACTACCGGAGTCTCATGGCCAGTACAGAGACACTCAAAAGGAGCTTCTATCCCCAGGCCATCAGGATGCTCAATGACTATGTAATATCAACCCATCCATATACACTCATTGCACACACATCCACATGCACACACTCACTTTAAACACTCACCTTTAGCATTCACTTTAGACACTTTAAACACATTTTAACACTACACCATATTTGTATCTATTTATTACTAAAATATTTGCACTACATCCACACCTAATTTTTGCATTTAAAAAAGTTAGCATTTTGTACTTGTTTGCATTGGCACTTCATTTGTACTTTAGGTTGTATTTTATTTTATACCTTATATGCGACACATAAAACAAAACTTGAAATACACACACAACCACACACACACACGCACCTTATGAGACAATAAGGAAGAACAAACATGCATGGATGATAAATGGAAGGAAAGATAAAAGTCAGAGGAAAAGAGAGAAAGGAAAGTGAGAGAGGAAAGGAGAGTGAGAGAGGAGAGAGATGGGGGAAAGAGATAGAGGAAAGAGGAGAAAATTAAGACAAGACAAATGAAGAGAGAAAGAAGGGTGAACTAGAAGCCTGTGTGTGTGTGTGTATACAGCATGTGTGCTTTCTCTGTGTGTTTGCACTTAATATTACAATGTGTGTCTGTGTATGTGTACAATATGTGCCTTCACTCTGTGTTTGTACGTAGTCTGTGTATGCGCACATAATGTGTGTTTGTACGTATGCAGTATAACTGAGTGTACGTTTTGCTGTGTGTGTGAGTGTGCCTGTAAGCGTGTGTGTCTATGTGCATGTCTGTGTGTGTCTGTGGGAGTACATTATGTATGTATGTATGTATGTATGTATGTATGTATGTATGTATGTATGTATGTATGTATGTATGTATGTATGTGTGTGTGTGTGTAATTGTCTATTATATGTAGGTGGACTGTAACTCTTGTGACTGTAGCTGTAACTCTTGTTACTGTAGCTGGACTGTTGTGACTGTAACTCTTGTTACTGTAGCTGGACTGTTGTGACTGTAGGTCTTGTGACTGTAGCTGGACTGTTGTGACTGTAGGTCTTGTGACTGTAGCTGGACTGTTGTGACTGTAGGTATTGTGACTGTAGCTGGACTCTTGTGACTGTAGCTGGACTCTTGTGACTGTAGCTGTAACTCTTGTGACTGTAGCTGTAACTCTTGTGACTGTAGCTGAACTCTTGTGACTAACTCTTGTGACTGTAGCTGGACTGTAGCTCTTGTGACTGTAGCTGTAACTCGTGTGACTGTAGCTGTAACTCTTGTGACTGTAGCTGGACTCTTGTGAATGTAGCTGGACTCTTGTGACTGTAGCTCTTGTGACTGTAGCTGGACTCTTGTGACTGTAGCTGTAACTCTTGTGACTGTAGCTGGACTCTTGTGACTGTAGCTGTAACTCTTGTGACTGTAGCTGGACTCTTGTGACTGTAGCTCTTGTGACTGTAGCTGAACTGTAGCTCTTGTGACTGTAGCTGGACTCTTGTGACTGTAGCTCTTGTGACTGTAGCTGAACTGTAGCTCTTGTGACTGTAGCTGGACTCTTGTGACTGTAGCTGTAACTCTTGTGACTGTAGCTGGACTCTTGTGACTGTAGCTCTTGTGACTGTAGCTGAACTGTAGCTCTTGTGACTGTAGCTGGACTGTAGCTCTTGTGACTGTAGCTGGACTCTTGTGACTGTAGCTGGACTCTTGTGACTGTAGCTGGACTCTTGTGACTGTAGATCTTGTGACTGTAGCTGGACTCTTGTGACTGTAGCTGTAACTCTTGTGACTGTAGCTGGACTGTAGCTCTTGTGACTGTAGCTGGACTGTAGCTCTTGTGACTGTAGCTGTAACTCCTGTGACTGTAGCTGGACTCTTGTGACTGTAGCTGGACTCTTGTGACTGTAGCTGGACTCTTGTGACTGTAGCTGAACTCTTGTGACTGTATGTCTTGTGACTGTAGCTGGACTCTTGTGACTGTAGCTCTTGTGACTGTAGCTGGACTCTTGTGACTGTAGCTCTTGTGACTGTAGCTGGACTCTTGTGACTGTAGCTCTTGTGACTGTAGCTGGACTCTTGTGACTGTAGCTGGACTGTAACTCTTGTGACTGTAGATGGACTGTAGCTCTTGTGACTGTAGCTGGACTGTAGCTCTTGTGACTGTAGCTGGACTGTAGCTCTTGTGACTGTAGCTGGACTGTAGCTCTTGTGACTGTAGCTGGACTGTAACTCTTGTGACTGTAGCTGGACTGTAACTCTTGTGACTGTAGATGGACTGTAGCTCTTGTGACTGTAGATGGACTGTAGCTCTTGTGACTGTAGCTGGACTGTAACTCTTGTGACTGTAGCTGGACTGTAACTCTTGTGACTGTAGCTGGACTGTAGCTCTTATGACTGTAGCTGGACTCTTGTGACTGTAGCTCCTGTGACTGTAGCTGGACTCTTGTGACTATAGCTCTTGTGACTGTAGCTGGACTCTTGTGACTGTAGGTCTTGTGACTGTAGCTGGACTCTTGTGACTGTAGCTCTTGTGACTGTAGCTGGACTCTTGTGACTGTAGCTGGACTGTAACTCTTGTGACTGTAGATGGACTGTAGCTCTTGTGACTGTAGCTGGACTGTAGCTCTTGTGACTGTAGCTGGACTCTTGTGACTGTAGCTGGACTGTAGCTCTTGTGACTGTAGCTGTACTGTAACTCTTGTGACTGTAGCTGGACTGTAGCTCTTGTGACTGTAGCTGGACTGTAGCTCTTGTGACTGTAGATGGACTGTAGCTCTTGTGACTGTAGATGGACTGTAGCTCTTGTGACTGTAGCTGGACTGTAACTCTTGTGACTGTAGCTGGACTCTTGTGACTGTAGATGTAACTCTTGTGACTGTAGCTGGACTCTTGTGACTGTAGCTGGACTCTTGTGACTGTAGCTGTAACTCTTGTGACTGTAGCTGGACTGTAGCTCTTGTGACTGTAGCTGAACTGTAACTCTTGTGACTGTAGCTGTAACTCTTGTGACTGTAGCTGGACTGTAGCTCTTGTGACTGTAGCTGTAACTCGTGTGACTGTAGCTGGACTCTTGTGACTGTAGCTGGACTCTTGTGACTGTAGCTGGACTCTTGTGACTTTAGGTCTTGTGACTGTAGCTGAACTCTTGTGACTGTATGTCTTGTGACTGTAGCTGGACTCTTGTGACTGTAGCTCTTGTGACTGTAGCTGGACTGTAACTCTTGTGACTGTAGATGGACTGTAGCTCTTGTGACTGTAGCTGGACTGTAACTCTTGTGACTGTAGCTGGACTGTAACTCTTGTGACTGTAGATGGACTGTAGCTCTTGTGACTGTAGCTGGACTGTAGCCGGGGCGAAAGGTGCGACAGAGAGTGTTGTTGTTAGCGGTTGTTAGTTTAGCTGCTGAACTCTAAATGCTGCCAAATATGTTCCCGTCTGTGAGCGACTGAGCGCACTTGATCCCATCTGTGAGCGCGCACTTGAACAAAGAGGCGGATTTGAATAAAGAGTCAGATCTGATTCAGAAGACAATCCCCCTCGACAGAAGCACGTTTGTACTGTAAGTGTGTGTATTTGTGCCCACATGTTCATCTCTCTGTAGGCGTCTCTGTATCTTGTGTGTGTATCTGTGTGTGCGTCTGTGTGCAGGTGTCTGTGTGTTGACAGCTGTGTGTGTTTGGCTGAACGCTCCGGTGCTGCGGCTCCTCAGACTGTCTTGTCAAATCAGCAGTAAACTGACATCAAGTCAGATCTAATGAGGCAGACAACATTATCACATTAGTGTGTGTGTGTGTGTGTGTGTGTGTGTGTGTGGCTGTGTGTGTGTGTGTGTGTGTGTGTGTGTGTGTGGGGGGGGGGGGGGGGGGGGGGGGGGGGGGGTTGTGTGTGGGGGGTTGTGTGTGTGGGTTTGTGTGTGTGTGTGTGGGGGGGGGTTGTGTGTGTGTGGGGGGGGGGGTGTGTTTGTGTCTACTGACATTATAGCTATAACTAAAACTACACTGAAAACTAAAACTAGGTGTGAAAAAAACCTTTTAGTTAACTGAAATAAAATTAAAATCTAAACTTTAAAGAATAAATACAACTCAACTGAGACTATATTGTGTATTAATTTATTGTAAAAACAATTCAAATAAAATGAAAGTATACAGAAAATGTTAGTTTTAGTCTTTGTCAATGTTGTCAAATGTGTCAACTAACATGAGGAGGCATGTTGTCCACAGACTCCCAGAGGCACCAGCAGCTTAAAGCAGAATGATAATAATAATAATAATAATAATAATAATAATAATAATAATAATAATAATAATAATAATAATAATAATAATAATAATAATAATAATAATAATAATATAATAATACAAATAGCTCTATTTCTGTAAACTCACTCTTTCCAATTTATCAGAGGTTGCCTACTATAGTTTTAAAAACAAAATAAATATAAATAAAAACAAATGAAAACTACAAAACGAATGTCCCTGGGCCCTCATTTATCAATGCTGCATATGCACAGATGTGTGCGTAAACCGTGCGTACGATAATTTCTAAGCAAAGTGTGGGATTTATCAATATGAACATGTGCTTGAGATTGTGCGTATAGCACAGCTCCGACGGAATAAGCTTTCATGCATTAGAGTTCCAACACCAACGTGTTCGGTATGACTCATAATTAATCATAGTTAATTGTAAAATAGAGACATGAGTGTAATTATTGTCAAACCCTATAAATAGTATTTGGAATAGGTCTTTCCGAATGAATGCAGCATGGTTTATCTGGCGTTATCGGAATACTTCTCACGGGGTACGCTCCGCTGGGAGCTGTTTTCAGAGACAGTCTTGCAGAGAGAACATAAGTAGAGTCCACTACCCGAGACACATTCTCCTTGATTTGTATCGCAATTTGGGACACAAATTGGAGCGTGGAACAAAACTCACAAATCCATCCCTGTGCACATTCAAGTCCTCTCCACCCTGGGATCGTTGGCCACCGGCACGGTCCAGCGTGATATTGGAAATCGATCGAGCAATAGACTGTACCACTACCACCCATGTGGCTGTCAAAGCCCCATCAATAAACAAATGCAGTTATGTGAATAGAAAGGGATTCCACTCAGTCAATGTACATGCAATGCGCATTTGGCTGATGAATGTCGTTGCTTGTGGCTGGGAGGAACGCACGACACATTCAGGGCTAATTGTATTTAATTAAATTGTAATGTTATTACTGGGGTATCTGTAATTAAAATATCACTTAAATGCAGGTGATCAGGGTTATCCACTGAAGCCATAGTTAATGACTTTGACCCCCAACGACACAACAGGAGCGCAATTATAACGGGCTCACGCACGCACAAGAGCCATTTAGAGTGCAGTTGGCCTGCTGTGTTTGGCAGGGGGGGGGGGGGGGGGGGGGGTGGCAGACGCAGAACACCCACATTCAAACGCTGCATCAATTCAGTCAAGAGGATCATACAGCAGTTTTCTAGTAAGTCTCCCCTGGCAATGTCTTAATCTAACTTTAAAAAACTTAAACCAAACAAGGTGTTTATTGTCCAGTATGATTATAACAATGACTCAAACGCAAGCGCAAAATAGTGGTTACGAGTTGTTATTCTCCATTGGGTTGCACAGGCAGAAATTAGCTTCAGTGACTCATTCATTTCAGTCATTACAGTGCAAATGTCGGGTCAGCTTGTCAAATATTTAAAATCATACAATATATTGTTTAAAATAAAAAGCTAAATACTATTATTTTGTGTGTCATGTTTCCAAATAACATTGTTCACAACGAAATGCTTTCTACCTTCAATTGGTTGGTTAGATGACTTCCATGATCAATCTCGCTCTCAGTGAAGTTTCTCAGTTTGCTTATTCCACAAACAGGCATGTTCCCATGGGGGTATTTAATTACTGTGACGTACATGGGTACGTGGGTTGGTCATTACCATTATTACTGTATTTATGACACCATCTGAACATCAGGTTAGTATATGTAAATGTGTTATGTTTTGTATGTGATGTGTGTGTGTGCCATGATAGCTAATGCTGTCCCTTTCTCTTTCAGGTGCCGCCCGTCCCTACACTGAAGAGTGCTGATTGCCTAATGAATGACAGCTGATGACAAATACCTGACAGCACACACACATCCTGGCGCCTCTCTGTGTCAGTTACCAGTGACCAGGGTGTTGGAGGTTGCCACTGTTCTGCCATTTACCACTGTGTGTGGACAATTGTATATTGTGTTGGCCTTTGTGTGTTCCACTTCCACTGGTACTGTAGCCTCACTGTATTGTATTGCTGGTGTGCTTTACATATTATACTGCCCTTTGTTTCCACTTTGTGTGGCTTTATATATATTGTTGGCCTCTGTGCCGTTTACCACTTTTAAGTGGATCTTCACATATATATTTATACTGCCCTTTGTTTCCACTTTGTGTGGGTTTGTATATGTAGTTGGCCTTTGTGCCTATTTTCTTCCCTGTTAAGGGATTGCTATCTATTTACATATTGTTGGCTTTTAGGCCATTTTTGCCACTGTTTCCCCAAGGGAACTTTATACTGTGTTGGCCCTTGCCAACACTTGTGTTTTACCTATATTACTTGTTTGTTCTCCCCTTACCCTTCTCCCTGTTTGTTAATTGTTTGTGGGTTGTTTTTTCCCTTCTTTATATATACATATTGCATGTGGAGGTTTGAATTCCTGCCACAGATAATAAATATCATTTACCTTATGAAAGCGCATTTGTGTTGTTTCCTACCTGCCCGGGACTGTGCTTTAAAAGCATCTACTGAGAGGGGCTGTTTTTTGTTCATGTGCAGCCTGCTCCAGTTTCTATTCTATGTGGTCATCAGACCTTTGTACATGACATTACCATATGGTTAATTAGGGGCGGTTCTGTATGCAAATACTTAGAATTGTGCACAAGCATAGACGGTAAGAACAATTGGTATTTATCAACAGCGTGTGTGCGTACGACCTGTGCACGCACGGTTGATAAGTCCCGATTTTTCTGTGCGTAGAGACATTCTAAATTCCGTGCGTAGGAACAAAAATTGAACACTTTCTACAATTTATTTTTGTTTGTGTGTGTGTGCACGTGTTTGTGTGCACGCGTGTGTACATTTGCAGATAGTGCCTAACAGAGAAATAGACACACATACCATGTCAATTAAACTGATAAGAGGCAGAGAGAGGCAGAGAGAGAGAGATCAGAAAGATAGCATTTGCAGAAAACAATCACACAGGTGTGTGTGCGTGTGTGTGTGTGTGTGTGTGTGTGTGTGTGTGTGTGTGTGTGTGTGTGTGTGTGTGTGTGTGTGTGTGTGTGATTACTGCGGCTGCAGCCGACTAAGTGAATAAATATACTGACAACTTCAAGACAAGTCAATTAGCGAACAATACACTGACTACACTAGCTTGTTACGAGAGAAAGAGCGAGAGAGAGAGAGAAAGGGATGGAGGAGAGAGGGAAAGAGGGATGGGGGAGATGGAGGGAGGGAGGGAACAAAAGGGGGTAATGTAGGAAGGGATAATGGGAGAGAGAAAGGGAGAAAGAGATGGATGGAAAGAGAGGAGCATAAAGCACCGTAAAGAAAAGAGATGGTAACGATGAAGGAGAGAGAGGGAGAGAGAGAGAGAGAGAGAGAGAGAGAGAGAGAGAGAGAGAGAGAGAGAGAGAGAGAGAGAGAGAGAGAGAGAGAGAGAGAGAGAGAAGGGGTGCAGAGAGGGTGAAGGGAAAAGAGGAAAGGGGGAGAGGCAGACAGAGAGAAAGAGGGATTGAGGGAGACAGGGACATCCATATAGACAGGGTCAATTTTCAGAAAATCATAACCCTGAAGGCATTTCGTGTTTATTTTTGGTACACAGCATTTCTAGGGGTATTAAGGGGTGCTGAATCCAAATCTGCTGTATACCAAGCTCAAAAATGTCAAATAAGGCCTCAAAATTGAGAAATCCAACATGGCCGCCAGCGCCAGGCTGAAATCTATTTAAGTGCATATCTTTTTGACTAAACAAGGTAGAAACATGAATGAAATGTGTTTTTATATGTTTGTATACATGAGGAATTTAAAATCATATCCTGATTTTAGATCAGTTGTGAAAATGTTGCCATGGATTTATTCATCAAACTCTTTTCTCTTGACTTTTTTTAATCAACATGCCATTTATGCAAATTAGATAGTCCTTAATATGCGTACAGTAGCTTAGGTACAGTAATTTATTGTCAGTCATCAATCGTATTCAGGCAGGTGTCGCAGGTGTCTTGCAGTTGCATGATTCATCCAATGCCACTTTTCCTGAATAGAATAGAATAGATTATAATATAATAAAATAAAAAGATTATTTTACCATATCAATATAAGTGAATGTTCAAGTTTCTTTATTAGTTGTCATACAGAATACAGAATACAAAATGTTTCTTTCTGTGTTGCTCCTGAGAGTGTGCTAGATAATAACAAGATAGTATAAAATAAGTATAATAAGTATAAAATAGAAAGTCAAGAAGTCAAGTACGTAAACAAGTGTAAACAACAAAATTGTTCAGTGTATCTATAAGTATGTACAGCTGGTACAAAAATGGTGAGGTATAGCTTAGCTTGTGGTGCCACCTTGTAGTGGTGAGGTGCAATAAGGAATGAGAATGATGTGCAATTTCCTTACCAATAATATAAATATAAAGTGTAAAGTGTGTCTAAAGTGGTAAAGTGGGTGCTACAGTGTGTTGTTTATTTAAGTGAGTGTATGTGCGCTGTGGGTGTGTTGATGGTTTGCTTATTGTTCATTGTTCATTCATTGAGCATCCTGATGGCTTGGGGATAGAAGCTCCTTCTGAGTCTCTCTGTGCTTGCCATGTTCAAAGAGGCAGTTGTTTGAGTGGCTGGAGTCTTTGATTATTCTCTTAGCCTTGCCCATGCACCGCTTGTTGTAAATGTCTTGGAGAGTGGGAAGCCCACCTTCAATTGTGTGTTAGGCTGAACGGGCCACTCTCTGTAGTCTGCTGCGGTCTTGTGCAGTGCTATTCCCAAACCAGGAGGTGATATTGCCAGTCAGGATGCTCTCTATTGTGCATGAGTAGAAGTTCTTGAGGATCTTCTGACTCATGTTGAACTTCCTTAAGCGCCTAAGGAAGTAGAGGCGTTGTCGTGCCTTCTTGATAACACTGTCAATGTGTGTGGTCCATGTCAAGTCCTCGGATATGTGGACTCCGAGGTACTTAAAACTGTTCACTCTCTCAACCGGTGCCCCGTCGATGCTGAGGGGGCTGTAGTCCCTGACCCCGACCTCCTAAAGTCCACAATCATCTCCTTTGTTTTGCTGACGTTCAGGGAGAGGCTGTTCTCTTGACACCATCCCGCTAGAACCTTAACCTCTTCCAGGTAGGCCCTCTCGTCGTTTGCAGAGATCAGGCCCACCACTACTGTGTCATCAGCAAATTTGATGATTGTGTTGTTGTTCCGCTGTGCCACACAGTCATGTGTGTACAGGGAGTGGAGGAGGGAACTCAGGACACAGCCCTGGGGGGCCCCTATGTTGAGAGTGATGGATGAGGAGGTGCAGTTGCCTGCTCTCACCACCTGGGGTCTGCCCGTCAGGAAATCCAAGACCCACTGGCAGAGGTCATAGTTCAAGCCCAGGTCCCTGAGCTTGGCTATGAGTTTGGAGGGGACTATGGTATTGAATGCTGAGCTGTAGTCGATGAATAGCATTCTCACATAGTTCCCCTGCCTCTTGTCCAGGTGTGATGCTGCTGTGTGCAGCACATGGGCTATGGCGTCCTCCGTGGACCTGTTGGGGGGGTATGCAAATTGCAGGGGGTCCAGGTTGATGGGGAGGGAGGAACAGATGTAGCCCTTCACTAGCTTCTCAAAGCAGTTCATGTCTTAATAATAATATAATAATGCAGGACCTGCTCAGAGGTCTTTAATTGGCATGCAATTATCCTCAACACACACACACCGGAACACACACGCATGCATTGTCTCTGTAGGATCGCTGATGCGATTCGTCTCTGCGATTAACCCATCCCGTCGTCCTTCCCCCCCAAGGGCAGCCGGGAGCAGATAGGCGTCAACGTGAGCCGCGCCAGGGGACCAATCCAAGTGCTCCTGTCCGTCTTCGTCAAGGACGCCACAGCGTTAGCGATCTGTTGTTGTGCATGTTTTTCCATTGGGTTTATCTTATCAGGGGGGGAAACCCTTGCAAGCACGGGGAGAACATGCAAACTCCACACAGAAAGGCCTGGGAGATACCCCACCTGGGTACCTGGCATTATGGAAACCTGGTCCCCAAGCGGGAATCGAACCCTGGACCTTCTTGCTGTGAGGCGACAGTGTTAACCACTACACCACCGTGCCGCCTTGGTCTATGTAGTCTATGGTCTATGTAGGTGAGAGATACAGGGCAGTAGTCGTTGAGGCAAGCAGGCTTGGATTTTTTGGGTACAGGGATAATGGTGGACTTCTTCAGACAGGTGGGGATGACAGCCTGTTCTAAGGACAGGTTAAATATGTCAGTTGGTCGGCACAGACTTTTAGGACGCGGCCGGGGATACCGTCCGGTCCTGCTCCCTTCCTGTTATTCACTTTCTTAAACGTCCTCCTCACCTCATGTTCTGTTATCCTGAACACTGAGTCTCCATCAGCAGTGCCCCCCCCTCCATTGCAGTGGTTTGTAGGCTGGTGCTGTTATTCCCAGCCTCAAACCTCGCATAGAAGGTATTGAGATCATTTGCCAGTTGGATGTCACTGTTCAGTTTGAGGGAGGTGCCTTTGTAATCTGTCATCGTTCTGAGGCCCTGCTACATAGCTCTAGAGTCAGCCTGTTCATATTGAAGTTCAATTTTATCCCTGTAGCGCCTTTTTGCTTCTATTACTGTCCTCCTAACATTGTATCTCGCCACCTTGTGGTCATTCATGTTGCCTGTCACAAGCCTGGCGTTGTATGCTGAGGTGCGCGCCTTCAGAGCTTCGCGGACGGATTTGTCTACCCAGGGCTTTTGGTTTGGGTAAACTCTAATTGTGGTAGAGGGGATTGTTTCTTCTACCAAAGTAGGAACAAAGTCCAGCACTGTTTCCGTGTAGTCATTAATATTATCTGTGTTATCGCGGAACACCCCCCAGTCTGTACATTCTAGTGCAGCTTGGAGCGTCTCCTCCGACGCCACCATCCAGCGCTTCACCTCTCGCGATACTACAGGAATGCGCTTGAGACTTTGTTTATACTGCGGTACAAGAAAGATGGCGTCGTGATCTGACTTGCCGAAAGGACTGGCAGCATGTGATTTGTACCCACTCTTAAATTCTGAGTAGCAATGGTCTAAAATATTCCCGCCTCTGGTAGCACAAGTCACATGCTGGTAGAAGTTTGGCAGCACTTTTCTCAGATTAGCGCTATTGAAATCACCCACAACCACAATAGCAGCGTCAACGTTAGCTGCTTGGAGCTTGTTTACCTCGTTGTGGAGCTTGGAGAGCACATCGCCTGTGTTTGCTTGTGGTGGAATATACACTCCGATCAGAATGACAACGTTAATTCTCTCGGGAGAAAGAATGGCCGGCACTTGATGGATATATACTCCAGGTTTGGGGAGCAGTGGTTTGAAAGCTCCTTCACGTTGCCTGGATCACACCAATTGTTGTTCAACATGAAAGCTATTCCACCTCCCCGCTTTTTACCGGAATATTTTGGATCCTTCGATGTCCCAGCTTTCATGTATAGATGCGTACATCGGATTCTGTCATAGTGAGCTAAGAGTAGAAGCAGCACATCTGTGTCACGCGCTGACACAACGATTGTTTCCACTGGAGCCTGGATGAGAAAATCAGACGTGTATCAGCTTCCTCATGGTCAGCACTCAGACAGGAGACTTCAAGATCTGGATCTGTTGACTTGACAGTTGTCGCTTCAGTAAACCTCCCTGATACTACAACTACAGGTTCATCATCCGGGCTGTGTTCTATCAGGTGGTTTGAGAGTAGTTGAGCGATATCTGATTTGTTGTCTTCAAAATATCTGATTTGTTGTCATCAAGGGCCATGAAGCTCGACCAATCGGCAGGAAGTGGAACAGACTTGTTTTTGATTTCACGACGTACTGGTCTGTGGCGCTGTTTGCGTTTCACCCTCGTTTCGCCTGTTTTGATGGATTGATCATGGTATCTGTCAAAGACGACATCTACCCTCTGGTATTTTGCTCCCATCTTCAACACGGTGTCAGTGAACTTGTTGGCATAGTCACCAAATGTTGTAGTGTCAGGTGGCTTTCCGAGTGCCATTACCAGAGCTTGGCCATCAATGACCAGGCAGCTGGGTCCCTGAAGGGTAAGATCTGCAGGGGTTTTAACTTGTTTCGTCAGTATATTTGCGAACACAGACTTGTTGGTGGAATGTAGACTCCCGTTAGTTGTGGCCAGAGATGGCGGGATGGGCATGAACTCATGCTGGAGGATATTGTCAAGGTCTACCTTACGACCTGCTCTGTAAGCTATGATGAGCCTTTGTAGAATCTGCCTGTCTACTTTGATGGTGTTTTGCTTGTTCTTGGAAAGTTGCACAACTTCATACAAAGAGGCAAATGTCTTGGCTTTGTTCTTTCGAATGGGTGATTTCAGGTTCAGGTGCTGGTCACTATCTGGAGGTTCACACAAACGTTTGTCCACAAACATGTTCAGTTGTGCCTGTCCAAGGTGTTCTGCGCCAAGTATAGATTCTTGAATCTCCGGTGTGACTACGTCCTTGTTGATGTATGTAAGAAAACTTACAAAAGCACATTTAATTCAGGTTTGTACCTTGTGTAGTCACACTTAACTCATTAAGCCCCACCATTTATTTTTAGAAAATTCGCCTAAAACAGCATGCTTACATTAAAATGCTTATATATCCAGATTTATAAGAGCTACTTGCATAAACTTGGTACCTGAAGAAAGCTAATACTTGGGGGATTCTAATGTTGGTATCCAACTCTGTACAGTTATTACCAAAATGCTGTAGTATTCCTGCAAACACTGAAGAAATGTAATTTTTTGTATCCTTGCCTATACAAAGATTAGGGTTAGACAGTCAAAAACACCCTGTTACTCATGGTTGCACCCCAGCTATATTCCTACTTTATTCCTCCATAGGTGCAGATGTTCTGTGCAAAGTTTCATGTCAGTAGAATAAAAACTGTGGGTTTAGCACCTGTTTTTGTGGAGAGAGGGCCTGGTGCTGGCGGCCATGTTGGATTTCTCAATTTTGAGGCCTTATTTGACATTTTTGAGCTTGGTATACAGCATATTTGGATCCAGCACCCCTTAATACCCCTAGAAATGTTGTGTACCAAAAATAAACACGAAATGCCTTCAGCACTTTATACAAGCACATTTTCTGAAATTCTGCCTAGTCTAATAGAAATGCAGAAACCGTTGTTCCAGTAGGGGGGAGATTGGGGGGGGGGGGTAGATGAAGGAGATAGTGATGGAGGGAGAGGAGAGGGAGAAGGAAGGAAGGAGAGAGAGAGAGTAGATATGAAGAACGATGGGGAGGGTAGGAAGGGGGAGATATGGGGGGTGCAGTGGGACAGAGGGAGGAAACAAGGGATGAAGAGAGGAGAGCGGGTGGCGTGGATGAAAACAGGATGAGAGGGGGAGGCAGAGAGGGAGCCAAGGAAGGAGAGAGGGAGGGAGAGAGAGGTAGGAATGGATGGAGAGAGCGAGGGATGAAGACAGAGAGAGATGAAGGGAGGGAGGAAGAGGCAAAATGCCGTCTGTGGCTTTGTTCAAGAGAGAGGAAGGGAGGGAAAGACAGAGATAAAGGAAGGACAGAGGGAAAGAGGGGGAGAGAGAGAGAGAGAAAGTTGACAAATCACTGATCACTACTTCAATAGAGAGATCGATCGATACAGGTATAGAGAGACGGGCCTGAGGGGGCGATAGAGGGAGGGCAGAGTGAGAGAGAGGGATTAGGTAGAGATTAAAGGGATAGTATTTTTCAATAATTTGAAATGAAGGCCGTATAAACCGGTCAATCACGTGGGATAATGATATCAATTAGGGGGCAGCAGTGACCTCATTTAAAAACCCCCGAGGAACACTCTGCACTGGGAAGTGAATAATGCTCTCCCCCCCCCTCCTCAATACCCACTGTCAACAGTGTCAGGCTGTGGTTGTACTGGGCAGCTCCTAGTGGTCAACAGTGTCAGGCTGTGGTTGTACTGGGCAGCTCCTAGTGGTCAACAGTGTCAGGCTGTGGTTGTACTGGGCAGCTCCTAGTGGTCAACAGTGTCAGGCTGTGGTTGTACTGGGCAGCTCCTAGTGGTCAACAGTGTCAGACTGTGGTTGTACTGGGCAGCTCCTAGTGGTCAACAGTGTCAGACTGTGGTTGTACTGGGCAGCTCCTAGTGGTCAACAGTGTCAGGCTGTGGTTGTACTGGGCAGCTCCTAGTGGTCAACAGTGTCAGACTGTGGTTGTACTGGGCAGCTCCTAGTGGTCAACAGTGTCAGACTGTGGTTGTACTGGGCAGCTCCTAGTGGTCAACAGTGTCAGACTGTGGTTGTACTGGGCAGCTCCTAGTGGTCAACAGTGTCATACTGTGTTGTACTGGGCAGCTCCTAGTGGTCAACAGTGTCAGACTGTGGTGGTACTGGGCAGCTCCTAGTGGTCAACAGTGTCAGGCTGTGGTTGTACTGGGCAGCTCCTAGTGGTCAACAGTGTCATACTGTGTTGTACTGGGCAGCTCCTAGTGGTCAACAGTGTCAGACTGTGGTTGTACTGGGCAGCTCCTAGTGGTCAACAGTGTCATACTGTGTTGTACTGGGCAGCTCCTAGTGGTCAACAGTGTCAGGCTGTGGTTGTACTGGGCAGCTCCTAGTGGTCAACAGTGTCATACTGTGGTTGTACTGGGCAGCTCCTAGTGGTCAACAGTGTCAGACTGTGTTGTACTGGGCAGCTCCTAGTGGTCGACAACAGTGTCAGGCTGTGGTTGCACTGGGCAGCTCCTAGTGGTCAACAGTGTCATACTGTGTTGTACTGGGCAGCTCCTAGTGGTCAACAGTGTCAGACTGTGGTTGTACTGGGCAGCTCCTAGTGGTCAACAGTGTCAGACTGTGGTTGTACTGGGCAGCTCCTAGTGGTCAACAGTGTCAGACTGTGGTTGTACTGGACAGCTCCTAGTGGTCAACAGTGTCAGACTGTGGTTGTACTGGGCAGCTCCTAGTGGTCAACAGTGTCAGACTGTGTTGTACTGGGCAGCTCCTAGTGGTCAACAGGGTCAGACTGTGGTTGTACTGGGCAGCTCCTAGTGGTCAACAGTGTCAGACTGTGGTTGTACTGGGTGTGAATGTGTGGCACTGTGTGAGTGTGAAGCAGGGCGTTGCAGGAGAAACAAACATCTGTGCTCAGTGAACCTGCTCTGGGTAAGTAAAGGTTAAAGGTCAAATAAAATAGTGGCTTAGTCAACATTGTACTCATTGATCTAATATGTTATGAATAGATCCAAAGTTCAGATGGTCAAAGAAAATTGAGAGAGGAAGAGAGAGAAAATTTTAGTTTTGTGGGGGAGGGGGGGGGACTGGCAGAGAGAGAAGCAGAGAGAAAGAGAGAGAGAGAGAGGGGAGGAGGGGGTCAGAAGAGACTTGTGAAAATGCACTTCACTGCTTATACAGCGGGGAGGGTAAAGAAAGAGAAAATGAGAGACGGAGAGAGGGAGGGGGGAGAGAGAGAAGGATATAGAGAGAGGAGCAGCAGACGAGAGAGGACTGAAGAAAGTGTGCGTCCATATATGAATATATATGCATAATAACTAATGTTTTCACAGTCTTTCAAAGATTGGTGTCCTTCTGTTGGTGTATGTGTTGCGTGCGTGCATGTGCGTGTGTCCTTCTGTTTATGTTTGTTTGTGTGTGTGTGTGTGTGTGTGTTCTTTGTTTTAAGTCTATTCCACGTTTGTTTTAGCCTAACAAGAAAGAACTCCCCTGATTAAAACTCCTTCATGTGGTTTCATGATTGCCCAGTCAATGGGCTTTAAACTGATACAGCGCTACATGATCGATCTCTGCACAGAGGGCAGCAAGATGGATGTGTTAGATATTAATAGCTTGATCAACACGCCTAATTATGAGAGGAGGACACAGGGGTAGAAGGAGAGAGAGAGAGAGATCAATCACGAAACCCTGTATCGGCTTAAGTCCATTGATTGGCTTAATTTATTAGCACATGCAAAGCAAGAGCACATCTGAAAGAGAGTTGCACAGCATTTCAGAGTGCTGACATAGGGTCTTCACCTTTTCGAGACAGACTGAGGTAAATTACCTCTACTGCTGTAGTACTAATGCAGGATAGATGCATGATGTGTGAGTGCGTGTGTGTGTGTGTGTGAATGAATGAATGAATGAAAACTTTATTTAACAGATTGCAGAATGGGTACAATACAGTACGGCTCAATACATACAATTGTTAAGGGGATGCAGACCTGAGAAAGACGTTTGTCTTGTTTCCATCAGGGTCCCCCATTTTCAATTCATATAGACATATATGACATACATGACATACAGATAGTCAGTACTGCTACATCTATACATTTATGACATACCAGATTTGCAAATACAGTACTGTTTGTGATACAGAAGGAGTCAAGAAAAGGGAGTATATACATTTGACGTAGAAACTGTACATTGGAGGTTGGGTGGGGGGGGTTGGGTACATTGGGATATTGACAACCATACTGGGTAATTTACATTGGAGGTGGTTGGGGGGGGGGGGGGGGGGGGGCGGGGGGCACACTGTATAAACAAGTAACACTGTACATTGAGGGGGGGGGGGGAGGAGACACTGTACAAACAAACACAATTGTACATTGAACTATTGACAAAACCATACTAGGTAAATGACTGTACATTGGAGGGGGTTGGAATGATTGGGTTAGGATATTTACAGGGGCCAGTGTTGAATTGCAGTCTCCCGTAGGTGTCCCTTGAGAGAGGTTTTGAAAGTGGGTAGTGATCCACATTCCTTTACAGCTTTGGGTAGGGCGTTCCACATTGATGTGGCATAATTGCGAAACGTGTTTAGTCCCTTATTTGAGCCGAATCTGGGTTTGACATGATTTGTGGAGCTCCCTCTGGTGTTGTGATCGTGGTATTCACTGACCTTTGGGAAGTATTTTGACATGTACATGGGTACCTTGGTCGTGTAGTGTATCTTGTAGACCAGGCCCATTGCAAGTTGTTGTACTCTGTCGTCTACTCTAAGCCATCCTAGGTTGTCGAAGTGGGCAGGGGTGAGGTGGGTTCTAGGAGTAAGGTCAAGCAGTAGTCTGACCAGTTTGTTTTGAGATGTTTGTAATTTTGTTTTTAGCGCCTTTGAGGTGCTTTGGTACCATGAGGTGCAAGCATAGTCGTAGTACCCCTGAATGAGTGCTCCTGCCAGAGTCTTCAGGGTGTTCTTGTTTACCAGAGAGGAGATCCGGTACAAGAATCGAGTTCGTTGGTTGACTTTTTTTATTACATTGGATGCCATTTTGTCACAGGAGAGATTAGCCTCTAGGATGGACCCCAGGTAGGTAATTTCATCTGTGTGTGTGTGTGTGTGTGTGTGTGTGTATGTGTGTGTGCGTGTGCGTGTGTGTGTGTGTGTGTGAGTGTAAAAGTGTGTGGGTGTATCCGCTCGCACATGTTGGAGCTTATTCTGGGAAATCTCCCATATTTTTCCCCTCTCTCCTTAAATCAATGTTGGCAGATATATCGTATACATCTCTCGCCATTCGCTGTTGGCTCACCTGATATGCAGAAGCTTGGTTACCATGGTAACATTTAGAATACCCTGTCTGTCTGTTCCAAAAATACACCAATATCCTGCAGCTGGGTATGAAAATGCATATGAGCGGCGAGCTTATCCTAGATAAAGACTGAGCCCCGGATATCAGCCGTTATCCGGAGGACTGCGTGTGCGTGACACGTCAATGCAACCATCTCCATGTTGTGTGGAGGAAATGTAAGGAGGAATTATGCTTGCATTAGAGGGTGAAAAATGATATTATCTGCTCGGCCAGTGTTTTGATTGACAGCGGTGTAAGACAGTCACGTACCGGTCTCCAGCTTGGTACCCTTGGTGCAGGCCACCATGGCTCCCATGCTAGGTTGAGAGGTCATGCCCGCCATGGAATCCACCTAAAATGAAAAGGCAAACATCTAAATACTGTTCCATTCAATTACATTACGGCAACATTCATAACCTGCTGTGACCGTTCTGCCCCACAATGCAATGCTTCACACTTCTTCAGTGGACATTGACAGGCAGCTAATGTTGGCTAGCAAGGCAGTCGAAAATAGAGCTAGATGTTTCATATCTTAGGGATGGGGAGTGCTGTGAAGTTTGTAAAAAATATATAAAAATATTAATAATAATAATAAAATAAAATAAACGCATAGCTAGAAGTTTAGATTAGAAAGAGGAAGTAAACTGACCGGTGCTACCTATAGACCCAGGGCTCTACAGTGCGACCATATTACTCGCATTTGCCCCTAGAAATACGTGTGTGCGAACCGGAAAAATCAATTACTCGCACAGTGTGCAAGTGAAGATTACAACCTAAGTCGTGTTTTTTTCTCTCCGCTGCCAATCATTCAAAAACTATAAGTCCCACATTGCACTCAAGCCAACGGTCCAATCACAGTAGAGTGACGTGACTGGTTTCAAGGGAAATAAAGGAAATGACCAATCGGAAGCTTTCATTTGCTTTTTTACTTCCGGAAAGTCCGCCATTGCGCTATGCGAGTTTTCCGAGACAGTAACATTAAATTAATTAATTAGTCTTACCAATAGCAATAGATTTTAGAACACCTAGATTTATCGATAGCAATAGTAATATACCGTTAATGAAACAAAACGAATGCCTTGCTTTGTTAATCATAACGTTGATGCAGTAGCGTATGTCGTTGTGTTGGCTGTAATGGACATGACAATAACATAACACTGTGTACACATTAAAATTGCGATAATCGATTCTAACATTTTCAAATCGATGCAGTTGAATTTTCCCCTTAGGATCGATGCATTGCGATGCATTGTTACACCCCTACACCAAAGTCACTGGCCCACTGTGCGTGTATCTGTGTGTGTGCTAACTTGGCTTATCAACAGCAGAGGTGGGTGCAAGCGGTGTGACGTAATTGGCAGAATCGACTGTCAATCAATGGTCTACCTGACACGCAAACTCATAAACAATGTTTCTGTACTGGAGGTGTACAGTATTTCAATAGGCAACCCTGAAAGGATTATTTTTCTAGAAGAACAACACTAGCCAAAACATAGGCATTGTATGCATAAAAGGGGCAAAAGCTAAAGTTAATTGACTGTTACTTTTGTAGCAGTAGTTCAGTGTCACTGCCTTTTTTTATTATGCCTAGTTTTGGCTACAACTTTGTCACAGTAGGCATTATTCACTTAATAGTTCAAATGTCTGTGTCCCATTCCCGTTTGCACACGCAGATACACACACACAGTGGGCCAGTGACTTTGGTGGTATGTGCTATTGCACAGATGTGTGTCCCGTTCCCGTTTGCACATGCACGCACAGTACAAATATACATATATTAAAAAAATATATATAATAAACTCTGTTACTTGAAATATTTTCACTATGCTCCTAAATATTTTTGTGTGCTCCTAAATTTCTTTGTGTGCCCCAAACATTTTTCATTTAGGAGCACATGTGCTCCTTGGGAAAAAAGGTTAGCGTAGAGCCCTGAGACCCGTTTGCTGTTTACAAACATACCGTGTTCGAGCCAATCAGCAATACCAACTGAGTCACGTGACTAAGTTGCCCCCTACCTGCGTGAGCTGCTGCGGTAAAAAAGTACAACGGGGCTCTATGGAGAAACCATGACACTCCCCTGACTAAAAGTGATTTCAAACTAAAACAACTGTTTTACATATCTAGCTTTGCCATGGATTGATTGTTTAGATCGCTAGCATGGCTAACAAATGCAAATATATTGTAGACTGCCCCGTTGTTCTGACCAGGATTACGTTCCTTTTGCCTCCTTGATGCGCGCGCACACTGAGTCAGACGTATACCGCGAACAGGTCTATACTTGTATAATTCCTTAAAGCTGCAGTAGGCAACTTTGGGGAAATTATAGTGAATTTACCACAGACTCCCAGAGGCACCAGCAGCTTTAGGCTGAATTAAAAACAAATAATAATATAAAATATATGTCTCTGATCAACAGTTGGCATTGGACATTGTGTGTATATTTTGGAATGTGATGGTTGTCTTAGTGTTCCAAAGAACAACATTAACCAAAGCTCCCTGCATCAATAACCAATCAGATGGTGTTTCTGCCAAGGGGTGGATCACATGGGAGAATGAAATCCAAATGAATTATGGGGTCAGCCTTTTTGGATGAATTATTACCGATATAAACATTACAAAAACATCTTGCCCGATGGATAAGAGGTTAAGAAACCATTTAAGAATGTTTCCATGACGATGCATCCTCTTCTTATAATTATTGGTATGTGTGTGAGTGAGTGTGAGTGTGAGTGAGTGAGTGAGTGAGTGAGTGAGTGAGTGAGTGAGTGAGTGAGTGAGTGAGTGAGTGAGTGAGTGAGTGAGTGAGTGAGTGAGTGAGTGAGTGAGTGAGTGAGTGAGTGAGTGAGTGAGTGAGTGAGTGAGTGAGTGAGTGAGTGTGAGTGAGTGAGTGAGTGAGTGAGTGAGTGAGTGAGTGAGTGAGTGAGTGAGTGAGTGAGTGAGTGAGTGAGTGAGTGAGTGAGTGAGTGAGTGAGTGAGTGAGTGAGTGAGTGAGTGAGTGAGTGAGTGAGTGAGTGAGTGAGTGAGTGTGTGTGTGTGTGTGTGTGTGTGTGTGTGTGCACACACCGCCACGTCCACCACGTCAGCCCCTGCCTCTGCGCAGGCCAGCATGGCGGCCACGCCGGCCCCGGCCGTGTCGTGCGTGTGGATGTGGATGGGCATGTCGGGGTATCGATCCCTCAGGGCTCCAACCAGCATCTTACTGGGCTCAGGCTTCAACAGGCCCGCCATGTCCTGAGAGAGAGGGGGGGGGGGGGGGGGGGGGGGGGGGGGCAGAGAGAGGGGGGGGGGGGAGAGAGGGGGGGGGAGCAGAGAGAGGGGGGGGGGGGCAGAGAGAGAGGGGGGGGAGAGAGAGGGGGGGGAGCAGAGAGAGAGAAAGGGGGGGAGCAGAGAGATAGAGATAGAGATAGAAATAGAGAGAGAGAGAGAGAGAGAGAGAGAGAGAGAGAGAGAGAGAGAGAGAGAGAGAGAGAGAGAGAGAGAGAAAGACAGGGATGAGAGAGGGAGAATAAAGGGCAGGAGCGAGGGAGAGAGATAAAGAAGGGGAAGAGAGGTGAGGGGGATGATCAGATTGAGAGCGAGGAGAACGTGTGAATGGTTAGTTGGTTTATATTCATATGATAATCACTGTTGTGACAGTTCAGGCTTTTCTGTCTTTACACAAACTGCATATACAGTACACACACACACACCTCAGGAAACGGCATATATACAGCACGCACACACACACACACACCTCAGGAAACTGCATGTACTCACAAAAGCAGAATACTAGAATTTTTTATTCTGCCTTTGTCTGAATCGTCTCTTCATGCTCCTTTCATCTTTGAATATCTCTGCTCCACAGCGATGCTGTCAGTTCAGATCTGGTTCACACTTGTCACCGTGGGGAGCGGGACGCTGCTCTGTTCCGTCTGGCCTCAATACACCAGTCCATTAGACGTGACTAGGCATGTGCCGGTATGACATTTTGATGGTATGATAACCTTGGGCAAAAATACCACGGTTTCGCGCTATTCGGTTTTCCATTGAACCAAACGTATGTTATTACAGTGCACAAACACACACAATCAGCTTTTCTGCAAGTGTTATTTATGAATGTGTGAAGACTGTCTGTATTACACACAGAGGGAACCGTCTGACCACTTTCAATCCAAGTACAGAATAAAAAATACTTCCAAATAAACGTTCATGATTATGAATATGTAGGCTACATGCCAAAAGGGCAATACGTTTTGTTAATGTAATCTACTTGCACATATGTATGTTATATAGCGTAGTACTATTCTTACTGGATTACATACATTTAAACAATTCATCTTTTGTGGTGGATCAACATAATTCACCCACGGAACTATGTGTTGGGGATAAGGGTTCTGCACGGACCATATTGTTTGTTACTTTCCTGTCGGCAAACGAGCTCAACGTCAACAGAGTGTTGATGTCGAGTTGATGTTTAATAAACGTTTAGTGTCGTCTTTCGACACCCCGCCTCAGACTCCTATCCTTCGGCACTACACTTTCATGATTATGAATATGTAACGGAACGTAGGCCAATCTAGCTAAAACGTTAGTCGACCGAAATCAATTGGCAACATATCACCTGTACTACTAGCTAGCTGGCTAGCTAACTACAGTAGCTAATGCTAGCTAGCTCCCGTCAAAACGAACTGTTTGGTATGGCCGTTATATTATATTTCTGTTTGGGTTATTCTGATTCTAGCTCACTAGGTCAGTCACATTAAACTTTCTTTCTGTATAGCTTGCTAGCTATGTAGTGGAAACCGTGGAACCCGTAACCGGCCCATGCCTAGACGGGACTGTTATCAGTCCTCCCACTCAGACAAGAACCCGGGAGCAGGTTGCACACGCTGAGTGGGCCGACCGCCAGGCCTCCACTGTGGCCGCTCATCCAACCACATCCCACTCGACACGTCGCAGTCTTGTCTACATTCTACTATAGCTACTGTACACTCTTCTCAAGGAGTGGACTGAGGCTGGAGTCAAGAGGTTCACAAGGAGTGGACTGAGGCTGGAGTCAAGAGCTTCACAAGGAGTGGACTGAGGCTGGAGTCAGAGGTTCACAAGGAGTGGACTGAGGCTGGAGTCAGAGCTTCTCAAGGAGTGGACTGAGGCTGGAGTCAAGAGCTTCACAAGGAGTGGACTGAGGCTGGAGTCAAGAGGTTCACAAGGAGTGGACTGAGGCTGGAGTCAAGAGCTTCACAAGGAGTGGACTGAGGCTGGAGTCAAGAGGTTCACAAGGAGTGGACTGCGGCTGGAGTCAAGAGCTTCACAAGGAGTGGACTGAGGCTGGAGTCAGAGCTTCACAAGGAGTGGACTGAGGCTGGAGTCAGAGGTTCACAAGGAGTGGACTGAAGCTGGAGTCAAGAGGTTCTCAAGGAGTGGACTGAGGCTGGAGTCAAGAGGTTCACAAGGAGTGGACTGAGGCTGGAGTCAAGAGGTTCACAAGGAGTGGACTGAGGCTGGAGTCAGAGGTTCACAAGGAGTGGACTGAGGCTGGAGTCAAGAGGTTCACAAGGAGTGGACTGAGGCTGGAGTCAGAGGTGCACAAGGAGTGGACTGAGGCTGGAGTCAGAGGTTCACAAGGAGTGGACTGAAGCTGGAGTCAAGAGGTTCTCAAGGAGTGGACTGAGGCTGGAGTCAGAGGTTCACAAGGAGTGGACTGAGGCTGGAGTCAGAGGTTCTCAAGGAGTGGACTGAGGCTGGAGTCAGAGGTTCTCAAGGAGTGGACTGAGGCTGGAGTCAGAGGTTCTCAAGGAGTGGACTGAGGCTGGAGTCAAGAGCTTCACAAGGAGTGGACTGAGGCTGGAGTCAAGAGGTTCACAAGGAGTGGACTGAGGCTGGAGTCAAGAGGTTCACAAGGAGTGGACTGAGGCTGGAGTCAGAGGTTCTCAAGGAGTGGACTGAGGCTGGAGTCAAGAGGTTCACAAGGAGTGGACTGAGGCTGGAGTCAAGAGGTTCACAAGGAGTGGACTGAGGCTGGAGTCAAGAGGTTCACAAGGAGTGGACTGAGGCTGGAGTCAAGAGGTTCACAAGGAGTGGACTGAGGCTGGAGTCAGAGCTTCACAAGGAGTGGACTGAGGCTGGAGTCAAGAGGTTCACAAGGAGTGGACTGAGGCTGGAGTCAGAGGTTCACAAGGAGTGGACTGAGGCTGGAGTCAGAGGTTCTCAAGGAGTGGACTGAGGCTGGAGTCAAGAGGTTCTCAAGGAGTGGACTGAGGCTGGAGTCAAGAGGTTCACAAGGAGTGGACTGAAGCTGGAGTCAAGAGGTTCACAAGGAGTGGACTGAAGCTGGAGTCAAGAGGTTCACAAGGAGTGGACTGAGGCTGGAGTCAGAGGTTCACAAGGAGTGGACTGAGGCTGGAGTCAAGAGGTTCACAAGGAGTGGACTGAGGCTGGAGTCAGAGGTTCACAAGGAGTGGACTGAGGCTGGAGTCAAGAGGTTCACAAGGAGTGGACTGAGGCTGGAGTCAAGAGGTTCACAAGGAGTGGACTGAGGCTGGAGTCAGAGGTTCACAAGGAGTGGACTGAGGCTGGAGTCAAGAGGTTCACAAGGAGTGGACTGAGGCTGGAGTCAGAGGTTCACAAGGAGTGGACTGAGGCTGGAGTCAAGAGGTTCACAAGGAGTGGACTGAGGCTGGAGTCAAGAGGTTCACAAGGAGTGGACTGAGGCTGGAGTCAAGAGGTTCTCAAGGAGTGGACTGAGGCTGGAGTCAAGAGCTTCACAAGGAGTGGAATGAGGCTGGAGTCAAGAGGTTCACAAGGAGTGGACTGAGGCTGGAGTCAGAGCTTCTCAAGGAGTGGACTGAGGCTGGAGTCAAGAGGTTCACAAGGAGTGGACTGAGGCTGGAGTCAAGAGGTTCACAAGGAGTGGACTGAGGCTGGAGTCAGAGCTTCTCAAGGAGTGGACTGAGGCTGGAGTCAGAGGTTCACAAGGAGTGGACTGAGGCTGGAGTCAGAGCTTCTCAAGGAGTGGACTGAGGCTGGAGTCAGAGGTTCACAAGGAGTGGACTGAGGCTGGAGTCAAGAGGTTCACAAGGAGTGGACTGAGGCTGGAGTCAGAGGTTCACAAGGAGTGGACTGAGGCTGGAGTCAAGAGGTTCTCAAGGAGTGGACTGAGGCTGGAGTCAGAGCTTCACAAGGAGTGGACTGAGGCTGGAGTCAGAGGTTCTCAAGGAGTGGACTGAGGCTGGAGTCAAGAGCTTCACAGGGAGTGGACTGAGGCTGGAGTCAGAGGTTCACAAGGAGTGGACTGAGGCTGGAGTCAAGAGGTTCTCAAGGAGTGGACTGAGGCTGGAGTCAAGAGGTTCACAAGGAGTGGACTGAGGCTGGAGTCAAGAGGTTCTCAAGGAGTGGACTGAGGCTGGAGTCAAGAGCTTCACAAGGAGTGGACTGAGGCTGGAGTCAGAGGTTCTCAAGGAGTGGACTGAGGCTGGAGTCAAGAGGTTCACAAGGAGTGGACTGAGGCTGGAGTCAAGAGGTTCACAAGGAGTGGACTGATGCTGGAGTCAAGAGGTTCACAAGGAGTGGACTGAGGCTGGAGTCAAGAGGTTCACAAGGAGTGGACTGAGGCTGGAGTCAAGAGGTTCACAAGGAGTGGACTGAGGCTGGAGTCAAGAGGTTCTCAAGGAGTGGACTGAGGCTGGAGTCAGTGCATCAAGAGCCACCACACACAGACGTGTCCAGGACATGGGCTACAACTGTCGCATTCCTCGTGTCAAGCCACTCATGAACCAGAGACAACGTCAGAAGCGTATCTTACCTGGGCTAAGGAGAAAAAGACTGTTGCTCAGTGGTCCAAAGTCCTCTTTTCAGAGATAAGTACATTTGAATAAATTTGGAAATCAAGGTCCCAGAGTCTGGAGGAAGAGTGGAGAGGCACATCATCCTAGTTGCTTGAAGTCCAGTGTGAAGTTTCCACAGTCAGTGATGATTAGGGGTGCCATGTCATCTGATGATGTTGGTCCACTGTGTTTTCTCAAGTCCAGAGTCAACGCAGCCGTCTACCAGGAGGTTTTAGAGCACGTCATGCTTCCTTCTGCCGACAAGGTTTATGGAGATGCTGATTACATTTTCCAGCAGAACTTGGCACGTGCCCATGCTGCCAAAAGTACCAATGACTGGTTTAATGACCATGGTATTACTGTGCTTGATTGGCCAGCAAACTCGCCTGACCTGAACCAAGAGGCAGATGAGACACCAGAGCCAACAAAGCAGACGAGCTGAAGGCCACTATCAAAGCAACCTGGGCTTCTATAACACCTCAGCAGTGCCTCAGGCTAATCGCCTCCATGCCAGTAACTTGTGCAAAAGGAGCCCCAACCAAGTACTGAGTGAACATACATGAACATACTTTTCAGAAGGCTGACATTTCTATATAAAAAACAAGTATTTCTTTTTATTGGTCTTATGTAATATTCACATGTTCTGAGATACTGGATTAGAATATGAATTTTTTATGTTTTACATATATTTGTGTATATATATATATATATATATATATATATATATATATATATATATTAAGGTTGTCAAAGTTAACGCGATATTAACGCGTTAACTCCCGATTCTATTAATGCCACACATTTTTTTAACTCAAGATTTTTTTTTACTAGACTTCACTCAGGTGTATTATTGATGCTCTCATTGATACTATGTTTGTTTCTGAAGTGTGTGTGTGAGATATATATAGAGAGAGAGGGGGGTGAGAGAGATGAGGAAGGGGCAAGAGAGAAAGAGAGCTGGGAGAGTGTGTGTGTGTGAGGGAGAGAGGGGGGGTGTGTGATTAATCAGCCCTTGTGTGTGTGAATGTAACAATTAAGTTCCTAATGTTTTCTTTCCCCTATTATTTCATGCACACTTTATGCATGAGGGTCATCCTTTTGTGTTGAATGGCTGCATAAAGCAAGAATTTGTTGACTCGCATGTTGATAAGAGTATTAAAACTTGGAACTTGAAAAAGATCCGTTAAGGTAATAAAAAAAAAAAAATGCGATTAATTTGCGATTAATCGCGAGTTAACTATGGACAATCATGCGATTAATCGAGTTAAATATTTTAATCGTTTGACAGCACTAATATATATATATATATTTGTTTTGTAAGGATTTAAATCAGTAAGGAATTACATTCATTTTGAGTAGTGGAAAAGGGTTTGGATTAAATAAATGTACACTTCTTCCTACTCCTTTTCGAACATGTAAATTGAGTTATGTTTTTTTCCCATTTCATTGCTAGAGATTAATGATTTGTTTTTGTTTCATAATTTCTTATGTTTGAAAAATAAAGATAAAAAGAAAAAGAAAAAAGATCGCGTAATATTACATGTGGCGTCTCCTCACCTTGATGCAGAGGATGTGTGTCCCGGCCTTGACCAGCTCGTCCGCCAGCTTCAGGTAGTACTCCAGTGAGTATTTCTGCCTCATGGGGTCGGACACGTCGCCCGTGTAGGAGATGGCGGCCTCCACCACGCCGCCCGCCGACCCCGCCGCTTCCATGCCCAGCAGCATGTTGGGGAGGTAGTTCAGGGAATCGAACACACGGAAGATGTCCATGCCGTTCTCCTTGGCTACCTCGCAGAACCTGGGCAGGGGGGGGGGGGAGCAGAAAAAGGTAGTTAAGTCAACAGCACTATGTAATTTAATTTCTTTCCAAGAAAGTGAAAGATGGGAGAGAGAGAGAGAGAGAGATGTAGACAGAGAGAGAGAGAGAGATGTAGACAGAGAGAGAGAGAGAGAGAGAGAGAGAGAGAGAGAGAGAGAGAGAGAGAGAGAGAGAGAGAGAGAGAGAGAGAGAGAGAGAGAGAGACAGCACAGGACCCAACATTTCGTTTAATTTTTATTTTATGTCAATTCATGATTTTGTAACGAGATTGCAATAATTAAATTCATTATTACATGCCACAGTGGAAATCATACCCGAGGAATCCTATTTTGGGTGAGCAAGGGAGGGTGACTCAATACGAGGGGCAGAGACATTAATCATGGGGACACAACTATGTAATTAATTTCAGGTGTGGGCGATTACGCCGAGTCTATCCACATCTCAGCTTGTATTTCTGAACATATTGGTACACATACATACCATTTGTGTGCGTGTCCAGATCTATGTGTGTGTGTGTGTGTGTGTGTGTGTGTGTGTGTGTGTGTGTGTGTGTGTGTGTGTGTGTGTGTGTGTGTGTGTGTGTGTGTGTGTGTGTGTGTGTGTGCGTGCGTGTGTGTGTAGGTAGTTAGTAATGCCTACAGTGTTCCCTCTAAGAAGGATTTTGAATCATACTATAAGTGTGCACATGCCTCTCAGAGCACTAATGAGGTGTGTGTTATGTGTGCGTGTCGTAGACTAGCAGTGTTTCTCAACTGGTGGGTCGCGACACAAAAGTGGGTCGCGGGGTCATTTTGATTGGGTCGCGGATGTGTGCTGTACATTTTTTTTTTTTTTATAATATTTTTTTTTTGCTACCTATCTTTGTGGAAGTGGCTTAAGACAAAGCAGAGGAACAGATTGGACATTGAGCATGACCTCAGAGTTGCTTTGTCTACCATCACCCCAGACTTTGAGACTCTTGTCAGGAGCAAACAACATCCCCAGTTATCCCATTAGTTCCCTGGGATGTTAAGCTAAGAAGTCTGCTAAGAAGGATATATTATTTATTATTATTATTATTTTATTTCATTGTGTTTTTAGCCCTAGTTGCACTTATGTTGCAACCCCAGTTATCCCATTAGTTCCCCCAAACTTAGGTCTGTTATGTTAAGCTAAGAAATCTGCTAAGAAGCATATATTATTTATTATTATTTTATTTCATTGGGTTTTTAGCCCTAGTTGCACTTTGAGTTTATTTCATGTTTTTAACAATGCATGAAAGATTGTGTATTACTGCAAAAAAAAATTAAAATCATAGTGGTTAAGAAATTTGGGTCGCGACTTAATGACTAAGGAAAATGTTGGGTCCCGAGGCTAGACCAGTTGAGAACCACTGTCGTAGAGTATACTGCACATGTTGTGAGTGGGTGTCATGCATATGAAGACCTGTAGTCTGCTAGACATGATCAGACTGTCGATTTGGTTTCTACAGCCGTGGGAGAGGTGTGACCAAGTCGTGTACGTCTGTACAAACTCTCGTGCATGATGTCTGCATGGTTGATGACTCTCGTGCATGATGTCTGCATGGTTGATGACGCTCGTGCATGATGTCTGCATGGTTGATGACACTCGTGCATGATGTCTGCATGGTTGATGACGCTCGTGCATGATGTCTGCATGGTTGATGACACTCATGCAGAGTATGAATGGTTGATGACACTCATGCAGAGTATGAATGGTTGATGACACTCATGCAGAGTATGAATGGTTGATGACACTCATGCAGAGTATGAATGGTTGATGACACTCATGCAGAGTATGAATGGTTGATGACACTCATGCAGAGTATGAATGGTTGATGACACTCATGCAGAGTATGAATGGTTGATGACACTCATGCATGATGTCTGAATGCCTTCACCATATGCCCCGGGGGGGAGGCGGGGGCGACGGCTTGGAGCCTCGTCTTCGTGGCGAGGGGCGTGTGAATGTGTGACTTTTTTTTAAATTAAAACATTTGTCCTCCCTTTCGAAACGAATGATAATTTGTAGTAGATAAAAATGTATCCCATGTAAATGTGGACCCATAATAAACATATCTATACTTAATTATTCTTTTTTTTACCACTTTTTCTCCCATTTTCTATTTTTCTCCCATCCCAATTTCGTATCGTCCAATTCAACCCTCCCCTGTCTCGAACGCTGTTTCTTGCCTCCCACAAGCCGGCTGCAATGTGGACGAAGCCATACAGTACATAGCACGAGTCCCCTCCGGTACTCGAGGTAGCAGCCGTCGCATCTTTTCACCTGCGCGGCGCGATCTTTCAGCGTCAGGGGTCTGCGCTTTGGAGGGACGCCGCCCCCGTCGCTTCTTGATTCTACTGCGCAGGCGCACCAACCGACCTGTAGGAGTCGCTGTCCACAACGTCTGATCCCCACCCCTCAGTTTTCCCTCCCCCTAATACTGCCAATTGTATTAGTACGGACAACCAGCCAAACTGAAAACAATGTGGAGAGCTGGGCTCGAACCCATTTAATGGACTATTCCACCTTGACCATCCTCATAATCAACTTTATTTATATAGCACATTTACAACAGTTGTGACTGTACCAACGTGCTTCACAGATAAAGGCATAGAGAAAAAAATGCATATACAGTACATATACTAAGCATAATAGTGCAAAACCTGCAAATACAAATAAGTGCAAGGGTTCAGATAGAAATAAAAAATAAAGATAAAAGAAAGAAAAGTGCAGCAGAGGCACACAGATTATCCTGTAATATAATAGCAAGGTGGAATAATAATAATAATTTGAGTCTGAGAAAAGCGCTATATAAATGTAATGAATTATTATTATTATTATTATTATTATTATTATTATTATTATTATTATTATTATTATTATTATTATTATTATTATTATTATTATTATGCAGGCTGCACACGTCAAGAGGAGACGGAAGAGAAGCAGGGAAGATGCCCAGTTCACTGAGCCACAGGCAGCTGATGTCGGCACAACAGGTCGACGCAGAGCTACAGTAGCGAACAGCCTTTACTGCTGGAGCTATTCTGATAGCTGCTGTTCACCCATGCTGTGATGGTGATGTTACAGTCGAGAGCTATTATTCATCACTGCCTCTGCACTACACACCCACACTGTGATTATTGTATTGCAAACGAGAGCTATTTTATTGTTGTTTATGCTGATATATTTATGCTATTTCTATCTTACTGACGTCGCAGTGACAAGAGGCCCGAGGAGCCAAGTCGCTAACGTTCCGCTCCTTCATGTTGTGAAGTATGGATGACGTGACGAATGAATACATCTGAATCGGAGTCTGTTGTGCGCCCACTGCACCCCGCAACGTCTAGCGCCGCTGCCTCTGCCACTTGCGTTGGATCAACAACAGCGTGGGAGGAACTGTGTCTCAGAGGCACAGTGGTGGAAAGTAACTAAGTATATTCTTTACTCAAGTACTGCACTTAAGTACATTTTCGAGCTACTCGTACTTTATGGGAGTATTTTCATTTTAGGGAGCTTTATACTTTTACTCCTACTACATTTCAAGGGAAATATTGTACTACATTTATCTGAACCCATCAGTTACTAGTTACTTTGAAAAAAAAGATTTTGCATAGAAAACATTATATACAAAATAAAAGATTTATGAAGATGATGTACTTATTTGAAGCCCGTCAACTTCAAGAGGATGTGATCAGAGCAGCATAACTGGACCACACACCACTTTAACACAACCTTTAATCAGAGCAGCACAACTGGACCACATACCACTTTAACACAACCTTTAATCAGAGCAGCACAACTGGACCACAGACCACTTTAACACAACCTATAGAGGTCAGTGGATACACAAACGTCGTGTAGAATATGTACTTTTACTTTAGATACTTAAGTACATTCAATAGCAAACACTTCTCTACTTTTACTTAAGTCGAATCTTAATGGAGGACTACTTTTACCAGATTACTCATTTATCTGAGTATTTCTACTTTTACTTAGTAAAGGAACCGTGTACTTCTTCCACCCCTGCAGAGGCTCCTGCGCGGCACGCGGCAGCACCTGCACCGCCACCGCGGAGCCACCTGAGCAGCGAGAGGCAGCACCTGCACCGCCACCCACGGAGCCACCTGAGCAGCGAGAGGCAGCACCTGCACCGCCACCGCGGAGCCACCTGAGCAGCGAGAGGCAGCACCTGCACCGCCACCCGCGGAGCCACCTGAGCAGCACCTGCACCCGCCACCGCGGAGCCACCTGAGCAGCGAGAGGCAGCACCTGCACCGCCACCGCGGAGCCACCTGAGCAGCGAGAGGCAGCACCTGCACCGCCACCGCGGAGCCACCTGAGCAGCGAGAGGCAGCACCTGCACCGCCACCGCGGAGCCACCTGAGCAGCACCTGCACCGCCACCGCGGAGCCACCTGAGCAGCACCTGCACCGCCACCGCGGAGCCACCTGAGCAGCACCTGCACCGCCACCGCGGAGCCACCTGAGCAGCACCTGAACCGCCACCGCGGAGCCACCTGAGCAGCACCTGCACCGCCACCGCGGAGCCACCTGAGCAGCGAGAGGCGCAGCACCCGCGAGCGAGACTGACAATGCCGCGATCATTAGCGATGATGATGATGATGATGATGACGACGACGACGACGACCAGGGACGGTTGTCAAGGACACTGTGATCACATCAGACGACTACGCACGGCGAGTGTACACTAACCTTTCAGATTCAGATCCCTTTTATTGTCACGTCATTCAGTACTTTACAGCAAAAGAGAGTGACATTCACTTTGTTGCGGTTCCTCAACCATAGCAGCATCCAATAATATAAATAAAATAAGCATAGAATAAGATCAAATATGACTAAAATAAAGATGACTATATACAGTTCTAGAGCAGATGGGGGGGGGGGGGGGGGGGGGGGGGTGTCAGTGGGCACTGTTGACTCATATGAACACATTCGTTTTCAATTTCAAATGTTTCTAATTATTCATTTCCATTGGACGTGATCCCTCTCCTCCTTAACCCTCTGAGGCCCACGTGACACTAGACATGTTTTGCAAAACGTTAAATATCTGTGGAACCGTTTGTGATAAAGACTTGCTTTAAATTGTATATCTGGATCGGGAGATTCTCTTCTCTCTGCCAACATTGAAACTATAGCCAATGGAAATGCTAGAAATGGTCATGTGGGCTATGTCGGCTTTAGAGGGTTAAAGGAACACGCCAACATTATGGGAAAACGCGCTCACCGTGTTCTCCAGAGTCAGACGAGAAGATAGATACCGATCTCCTCTCTGTGCGTTCAGTAGAAAGCTATCCGGCTGCAAGCTAGCCTAGCTGAGCACAGATGAATGGAAGCGGATACGGATCAGTCTATGGTCTATCTTCTTGTCTGACTTGGGAGAAGGTGGTAAACACATCTCCCATAATGTTGGCAACTCCGCCGAGCAGCAGTCTAATCTGTCAACGCGGTGGTGCCGAGACGAAGCTGGCTGCTGCTTCTGGCGCTTCTGCAGGCTGTGTGTTCCTGGATCAAATCAGAAGAAATCTCTCTCTCTGTATTTCTCTCCGACTTTGAACTATCTCTCTCTCTCACTCTCTCTCTCTCTCTGACTTTGAACTCTCTCCCTCTATCGCTTCCCCCTCTCTGTCTTTCTCTCTCTCCATCTCTCTCTCCATCTCTCTCTCTCTCTGACTTTGAACCATCTCTCTCTCTCTCACTCTTTCTGACTTTGAACTCTCTCTCTCTCTCCTCTCTCCCCTCTCTCTATCTCTTCCCCCTCTGTCTTTCTCTCTTCCCTCTTTCTTTCTCTCTCTCTCTCCATCTCTCTCTGTCTCTGTCTCTGTCTGGCTTAAATCAGAGGATCTCACACACACACACTAGAGAATAGCGGATGTTGAACGTGCACTATACTTTTGTCTTGATCTTTAAAGAATTAAAGATGATATACTTAGTCTTTTTCTTGCCATAGTCTCTTCTTCTAATTGACTGAAGGTCATTTGAAGTTCTTCAGTACCCCCCCCCCCCCCCCCCCCCCTTGCACAAATGTAAAATCAATCATCAATTGGTTGAAAGCCAGGTCAGCAGACTGCGCTGGTAGAGAGGAGACACCCTAGGGGGCCGTATACAAGGTCTCTTACCTGTGATGATGATATACTAATTACACTCATATTTACATTAAAACGTAAGCAAGAAACACACACAAAAAGAAAAACCTAAAACAAAGCATTAAAAAAAGAAGGAAATAGATAATGATAGTGATATTAATAAAGGCAATAGACATATTAAGAGCATAAAAAGACAGGTGTAAATGTTGAAGTATGTATGATGCGAGTGTGGCTTGCTAAGAGATGATGATTGTTTAGTAATAGTAGTAAAAGTGTTCCACATTATAGATCCGGTTATACTGTGTACATTTGCAACTCTCATGTGAGTTTGTCCTTAAGTTCTGCAGTTCTGTTGACAGAAAAGAGATGCCTCACAAATACAAAAACTCTTCGGTCAGTTATAGGCTAATTTTTATCTTACTACCTCTTATACACTGTAATTTCAAGTTCAAGTTTCTTTCAAGTTTCTTTAATAGTTGTCATACAGAAGTACAGAATACTTTTATACAAAATGCTTCTTTCTGTTATGCTCCAGAGACTGTGCTAGACAAAAGATAAGTATAAAATAAAATAAAATAAAATAGTATAGCATGTAAAAATAGAAGTAAAAATAGAAGTCACATACGTAGACACAGTGTTCAGTATATACATATGTACAATGTTCGATGCAGAATAGAGTAACTGAGTTACCGTACAATATACAATATACTATGCAATATACTAATATACAATACTATATAGTGCAAAGCAGAAATGGGATGAGGTACAATTTACAGTAAGGTGTACTGAGGTATGGGTTGTAGTGCAAATCCTTTACCAATAAATATAAAGTGTGTCTAGGTGTTCTAAAGTGTGGAGAGTGGGTGCTGCAGTGTGTTGTTTGTTTAAAGTGAGTGTGTGCGTATGGATGTGTGTGTTGTGTGTGTTGTGAGTGCATTTGATGGTTGTTGCATAGTGTTATTGTTCGTTGAGCAACCTGATGGCCTGGGGATAGAAGCTTCTTCTGAGTCTTTCTGTGCTTGCCATGAGACTCCGGTATCGCTTGCCTGACCGCAGCAGTTCAAAGAGGCAGTTGTTTGGGTGGCTGGAGTCCTTAATAATTCTCTTAGCCTTACCCCTGCACCGCTTGTTGTAAATGTCTTGGAGAGTGGGAAGCCCCCCTCCAATTGTGCGTTCGGCTGAACGTGCCACTCTCTGTAGTCTGCTTGTGCGGTGCTATTCCCAAACCAGGAGGTGATATTGCCAGTCAGGATGCTCTCTATTGTACATGAGTAGAAGTTCTTAAGGATCTTCTGACTGACGGGGCGGCTACGTGGCGCAGTGGGCAAGGCGCTCGCAACGAATGCTGGAGACTAGGCTCGAACAGGATGCCTCCTGTTCGAGCCCCGCTCTCCACATTGCTTTCAGTTTAGCTGGTCGTCCACAGTAATACACATTGGCCGTATTAGGGGGAGGGAAACTGAAGGGTGGGGATCGGGCGTTGTGGACAGCAACTCCTACAGGTCGGTTGGTGCGCCTGCGCAGTAGAATCAAGAAGCGACGGGGGCGGGGCCCCTCCAAAGCCCAGACCCCCGACGCTGAAAGATCGAGCCACGCAGGTGAAAAGATGTGACGGCTGTTACCTCGAGTATCGGAGGGGACTCGTGCTATGTATGACTTAGTCCACATTGCAGCCGGCTTGTGGGAGGCAAGAAACAACGTTCGAAGACAGGGGAGGGTTGAATTGGACGATATGAAAATTGGGATGGGAGAAAAATAGAAAATGGGAAAAAAGTGGATAAAAAAAAGGGGGATCTTCTGACTGACTTGGAACTTCCTTAGGCGCCTGAGGAAGTAGAGGCGTTGTCGTGCCTTCTTCACAACACTGTCAATGTGTGTGGTCCATGTCAAGTCCTCGGATATGTGGGCTCCAAGGTACTTAAAACTGTTCACTCTCTCAACCGGTGCCCCGTCGATGCTGAGGGGGCTGAACACCATTTCCGCTTCGTTAAGAGCAATGCACTGCTCCGTTGTAATTTAGAACTGAACTTTGTAAAGAAACTCAAAGTGTTAAGAGCGATGCATTGCTCTGTTGTTAAGTTAAGAGCAATGCACTGCTCTGTTGTTCTATAAAGTAATTTAGAACTGAACTTTGTAAAGAAACTCAAAGTAAGAGTGATGCACTGCTCTGTTGTTCTATAAAGTGTTAAGAGCGATGCACTGCTCTGTTGTTCTATAAAGTGTTAAGAGCGATGCACTGCTCTGTTGTTTTATAAAGTGTTAAGAGCGATGCACTGCTCTGTTGTTCTATAAAGTGTTAAGAGCGATGCACTGCTCTGTTGTTCTATAAAGTGTTAAGAGCGATGCACTGCTCTGTTGTTCTATAAAGTGTTAAGAGCGATGCACTGCTCTGTTGTTCTATAAAGTGTTAAGAGCGATGCACTGCTCTGTTGTTCTATAAAGTGTTAAGAGCGATGCACTGCACCGTTAGGCCGCCTAGACGCATTACATCAACACTGATTATTGTATTGTAATGAGGGCTATTATTTTATTGAACTATTTTATTGCACAGCAATACTGCATCATTTTACTGTCTATTCTATTTTATTATTTTTATTACTGTCTATTTTAAAACTGAATCAAACCATAAACAGAAAGGCCTATTGGGAGGTTGTATCCTAATGTGTAAAACTGTGCCTTACCTTGCTGCTACCTTTTTTATGCTCATTTTATATATCTGTAACTAATGAATATGTTTTATATGTCTGCACTTTATGCATTGCTCATTTTATGTTATTATTATTATTATTATTATTATTATTATTATTATTATTATTATTATACTCCTGCCGTCGCCCTTGAGCAAGGCTCTGGCCTTAGAACTGGAGCTGGTCCCCGGGCGCCAGACTACGGACGCCACACTGAATGTAGATTCCTGGCAAATGCAAAAATGTACTTGTCAAATAAACTCGAACTCTCATTTCACAGAAATGTAATGACTAGTCAGCGGTTAGTTTATTTTATAGAATTGACCGTGTCTTGGGAGGATTCAGTGGAGGAGGCTTATGAAAGGAAAAAGCTTAAAAGAGCAGAAACTCAGAGGATGGAAAGCTAGGGTTTGTCCAGTGGAAATAGGATGAAGAGGATTTATAGCACGATTGACTGTCAGTATTGGGAGTGTTGGGGATTTGTGGGCGGAGTTTGCAAAAAGCGGTAAATGAGATGTCTGAAGAAGCATTGAAAAGCAGTCAGTGGAATTGGTTGAGGAGAAATAATGTCAGCTGGGGGCCAAAGTAAACAAAGGGTAAGAGTATTCCTTTCCTTCTCTGTTGTTGCTGTTTCATGTGTGATATTGGTACCAGACATTTCATAATTAAATTTTTTATATAGGATAGTTTGATGTGTGGATATCATGGAAAAAGGGGAGCTAGCTTGTTCTGGGACGCTGGAACAAACTGTCGAGCCTTCCCGAGGTGTCGTGGGCCTAACTTGACAAAACACCAGTGAAGGGAGGTGCCCACTTGATAACCCTGGTGATATTTCATTTCAAACCTTTATTTAAATTCGAAAGGCAACTGAGGTTTCCCTCATTTACAGTCACGTACATACAGAGTTAAGCAAAAAAAAGGCATAGCAAATCACAATCACACAGCACATAAAATTATAACAATAAGACAAGTAAGGATAACTTGATTGACAATGGTTGGAGATCAAGGTTTTAAACTCTGCAACAGAGGGGAGAATCCAATTTGATGATGGTAAATGGACTGCATTTATGCAACAGCTTTTATCCAAAGCGCTTTACAAGTTATGCCTCACATTCACCCATTCACTTCACACACACATTCACTCACCCATTCAAACATCGATACCTGCTCATCGGGAGCAATCAGGGGTTAAGTGTCTTGCTCAAGGACACTTTGACACGCTGCCAGGAGGAGCCTGAATCGAACTGGGAACCTTCAGATTACCAAATTGCCGCTCTACCTCCTGAGCCACTGTCACCCCTCGGTCCAGACCAGAAAAACCAGGCATCCAGGCGTCATGGATGGTATACATCATATTGAAATATAAAATGTAACAGTAGACTAATATTTTCCTACTGTATCCCATTTCTCTGCCACGACATATGTCCGCCTGTCTTCAATATATAGACAAAACGCCGCCTGCATGATCACCCTGTAATAGTCCTGCCCATCATCTGTCTCCGCCTCCCCCTCCTCTCGCATTATTCCGTCGAAGTTCGTTTCGGTGAATTGATTCGCCTTAATTGGATCTTTTGTGGAGACAAATAGAATAATAGGTAACTCACTGGTGCTTGACGGCGAGGGCTTTGGGAGGGCTTTGGCATCGTCTCTCTCTCTTATCCATCCTGCACGGGCGACAGGCCCCCCCCCCGAGAGGGATTCTACTGACGTTTTAGGGTTCTTTTCTAGCCTAATGTGGGGTCTTTGGGCCGGAGAAGAATCATATTGGGGTAGAGAGCGGATATACATTACGGGTAGAGAGGTACTTATTGTTCAGCTGTTAATTAGAATGAACGAATCACTGCGTTTATATTGTGATTTATTTTCTAGACACTCGAAGCGCTTTAACAGTGCAGAGCCGGAATGGCCTCCACCACCAGCCAACCTTGGGCTATAGGAGCTGAATGGCTGCCACTACACACAGGCTCCAGGCACACATGGCACACTACACGGCTGAACGCCTCGGGAGATGAGGATTCATATTCTGTTGTACTGCTATTGCATGTATATTCTCAGTCCCCACTAAGTCACTTTGGATAAAAGCATCAGCTAAATGACTCAATGTCCTGAATCTGGAACTTCTCTCACTCACTCACTCACACACTCACACACTCACACACACGTACACACACACACGTTTGTTTATGTGAAATATGGGGACATTACATAGACTTACATGCATTCTGTAACTAACCATAACCATAACCTTACCTAATCATAACCATAACCCAATTTGTGTTATGGGGACACCCACATTGGTCCCCATAATGTTTTTGGTACCCATTGCGTGAGTAAACAGGTCAGTGTCCCCTGTAGTATTGAAATACAAGTCCAATGTCCCAAACCAGAGGGAGACCCTGCCAATGTCCCGAACCAGAGGGAGACCCTGCCAATGTCCAGAACCAGAGGGAGACCCTGCCAATGTCCCGTACCAGAGGGAGACCCTGCCAATGTCCCGAACCAGAGGGAGACCCTGCCAATGTTCCGAACCAGAGGGAGACCCTGCCAATGTCCCGAACCAGATGTCCTGGGAGACCCTGCCAATGTCCCGAACCAGAGGGAGACCCTGACAATGTCCCAAACCAGAGGGAGACCCTGCCAATGTCCCGAACCAGAGGGAGACCCTGCCAATGTCCCGAACCAGAGGGAGACCCTGCCAATGTCCCGAACAAGAGGGAGACCCTGCCAATGTCCCGAAACAGAGGGAGACCCTGCCAATGTCCCGAACCAGAGGTCCTGGGAGACCCTGCCAATGTCCCGAACCAGAGGGAGACCCTGCCAATGTCCCGAACCAGAGGGAGACCCTGCCAATGTCCCGAACCAGAGGGAGACCCTGCCAATGTCCCGAACCAGAGGGAGACCCTGCCAATGTCCAGAACCAGAGGGAGACCCTGCCAATGTCCAGAACCAGAGGGAGACCCTGCCAATGTCCCGAACAACGCAGCTAGTTCCGCCCACAGTTCCTGTCCGCATAGTGCACTTGTGAGAGCCTTTAGGCATGTAGTGGTTAAGGTAAGGGATTAATGAATGCACGGCAATGGAATATCCGTGCGAGAACACTGTGTGTGTGTGTGTGTGTGTGTGTAAAGCTCACTTAAACACAGCGTTGTCGGGGTAGTTGGTGTACCCCACCGCGTTGGCTCCTCTGAGCAGCATCTGGAAGGGAACGTTGGGGATCAGAGCTCTCATCTCTTGGAGCCTCTTCCAGGGACACTCAGACAGGAAGCGCATGGCCACGTCGAAGGTAGCACCTACACACACACACACACACACACACACACACACAGTTGAGCAAAAGTGTATACTGTACATTGAGGAGCAGAGGTAATAACAATAATAATAACTTTATTCATATAGCACCATTCATACATGGATTGCAGCTAGGGCTGGGCGATATGACGATATTATATAAATATCGGGTACAGTTCATTAACGATACACGTTTTAAACGTATCGCGGATATCGTGATGTTTTGCCCTCGCGTTAGAGGCCGCCACGGCTGAGATGAGACTTACAAGCGCAGTGCTAAATGCTTTCCTCTCTCTCTCGCCTCTCCCTCTCGCAGAAAAAAAAAGTCAGTCACACACACACTTGCCAAAATTACGTCATCTACACGCACATACACGCACGCAAGCGCACACACCTAGCCAGAGACAGAGAGGCGGTGGCTCGGTGCTAGGGATGCCCCCTGAAACCCAGGAGTAAGCTCCGACGTTAACGGTACTGCTATCTGTAAGTTAGTTTATGAGCGGATTAGCTACGGAGCTAACAGAGTGTACCATCCATCTGCGACGCAACAGTGGCAGCAACAGTGGACACGGAGTAATGTTAACGTTATGTGGAGTTCATACTACACTACACGTATGAACTCGACATAACGTTAACGTTACTCCGTTTCCATGAAGTGTTTAATTAGCAGCAATCTGTTGTTGAAAATGTAACGTTAACCGGAAAACCGGAAATGGAATGAGAGGACAGGAAGCCATCATGAAGTGGGCTTCTGGCCCTTGTAGTCATATATATTGTAGTCTCAAGTTCTTTAATAGTTGTCATACAGAAGTACAGAATACTTTCATACAAAATGCTTCTTACTGTTACGCTCCAGAGACTGTGCTAGACAAGATAGTATCAAATAACATAATAACATAATATAGCATGAATTTAGAAGAAGAAAATGAGGTCACAGTGTTCGGTATAGACATATGTACAATGTTCTGAGTTACCATATAATATACAATACACAATACTATGCAGTGTACTAATGTACAGTACTATCTAGTGCAAAGCAGAAATGGGATGAGGTACAATTTTAGGTACAATTTACAGTAAGGTGTACGAGTTGTAGTGCAATCCTTCATCCATAAATATAAAGTGTGTGGAGTGGGTGCTACAGTGTGTTTGTTTAAAGTGAGTGTGTGCGTGTGGATGTGTGTGCTATGTGCGTTTGGTGGTTGTTGTTGTGTAGTGTTCATTCATTGTTCGTTTAGCAGCCTGATGGCCTGGGGATAGAAGCTTCTTCTGAGTCTTTCTGTGCTCGCCTTGAGACTCCTGACTTAAAAGATTTTAACAAAATAAAAAGCAGCAGCACTATTGGATAACTGAGTCATGTTTGCTATGTATTTCTTTCTTTAGGGGAGTAGGACATTTGTTTCACAGTTTTAACATGATGTTTTATAGATGGCTAGGTTAAACACAGGTTTTTGTTTTTAAGATGGGGGGTTTGATTTGATTGAAGTTTATTTCAAGTATGCAACACAACAAACAAACATCAAGTACAGATATAGCCTTAAGCCGTTCAAATAATAAATGTATACATACATGTAAATAAATAAATAAATAGTTACAATATGTAATCTAATCATCTAAATCTAATCTAATATAAAAAAACGAAAGGCTAAAATGCTAAATATATAATCTAAGAATCCAATAATCTAAATCTAATATATAATATAAAAATGCTAAATGCATGAGTCTTTTGTCTTTAATGTTCGCTTGCAAACTCAAATACTGTCTTGGTAAGCCTCATAATGAATTGTTTGGGGAAAAAAGGAAAAACATCGTGATGTGTATCGTGTATCGCCGAAAGGTCAGAAAATATCGTGATATCATATTTAGGCCATATCGCCCAGCCCTAATTGCAGCTCAAAGTGCTTCACAGCAAATAGCATAACATTAACATAGGCATACAGGTGACAGAATAAAAGCAATGCATAAAGTGCAGACTTAAGAATAGGTATAAAAGACAATAAAAGTAGTGCAACATACCGAGGCTCGGGTATGTCTTCTGCGTGTGATAAACGGGACTCATCTACCCCCCTGGGATGGAAATGAGTGATGCTTATGCTTTTGCTCTCTACCTCTCCCCCCCTCTCTCTCTCTAACCAAACATTTATTTTAAAATTCAAGAAATTACTTTGAAATGTAATGCAGCTGCGTTTGTGTGTGTGTGTGTGTGTGTGTATGTGTACTTGACTGTGTGTATAATGTGTATGCATGCATGCATTCGTGTCTATTATGCTAGTGTTTGTGCTAAATTGTGCGTGAGTGTGTGTGCACACACATGCTCATTTGCGTGCTGTCCTGTCCGTGCTGTCCTGAAGTAAAGACACATGTCCTGAAGTAAAGACACATGTCCTGAAGTAAAGACACATGTCCTGAGGTAAAGGAACATGTCCTGAAGTAAAGACACATGTCCTGAAGTAAAGACACATGTCCTGAGGTAAAGACACATGTCCTGAAGTAAAGACACATGTCCTGAAGTAAAGACACATGTCCTGAAGTAAAGACACGTGTCCTGAGGTAAAGACACGTGTCCTGAAGTAAAGACACGTGTCCTGAAGTAAAGACACATGTCCTGAGGTAAAGACACATGTCCTGAAGTAAAGACACGTGTCCTGAAGTAAAGACACATGTCCTGAAGTAAAGACACATGTCCTGAAGTAAAGACACATGTCCTGAGGTAAAGACACATGTCCTGAAGTAAAGACACATGTCCTGAGGTAAAGACACATGTCCTGAAGTAAAGAAACATGTCCTGAGGTAAAGAAACATGTCCTGAGGTAAAGACACATGTCCTGAGGTAAAGACACATGTCCTGAAGTAAAGACACATGTCCTGAGGTAAAGACACGTGTCCTGAAGTAAAGACACATGTCCTGAAGTAAAGACACATGTCCTGAAGTAAAGACACATGTCCTGAGGTAAAGACACATGTCCTGAGGTAAAGACACATGTCCTGAAGTAAAGGAACATGTCCTGAAGTAAAGACACGCATCCTGAAGTAAAGGAACATGTCCTGAAGTAAAGACACATGTCCTGAGGTAAAGACACATGTCCTGAAGTAAAGACACATGTCCTGAGGTAAAGACACATGTCCTGAGGTAAAGACACATGTCCTGAGGTAAAGACACATGTCCTGAGGTAAAGACACATGTCCTGAAGTAAAGACACATGTCCTGAAGTAAAGACACATGTCCTGAAGTAAAGACACATGTCCTGAAGTAAAGACACATGTCCTGAGGTAAAGACACATGTCCTGAGGTAAAGACACATGTCCTGAAGTAAAGACACATGTCCTGAGGTAAAGACACATGTCCTGAGGTAAAGACACATGTCCTGAAGTAAAGACACATGTCCTGAAGTAAAGACACATGTCCTGAAGTAAAGACACATGTCCTGAGGTAAAGACACATGTCCTGAAGTAAAGACACATGTCCTGAAGTAAAGACACATGTCCTGAAGTAAAGACACATGTCCTGAGGTAAAGACACATGTCCTGAAGTAAAGACACATGTCCTGAAGTAAAGACACATGTCCTGAAGTAAAGACACATGTCCTGAAGTAAAGACACATGTCCTGAAGTAAAGACACATGTTCTGAGGTAAAGACACATGTCCTGAAGTAAAGACACATGTCCTGAGGTAAAGACACATGTCCTGAAGTAAAGACACATGTCCTGAGGTAAAGACACATGTCCTGAAGTAAAGACACATGTCCTGAAGTAAAGACACATGTCCTGAGGTAAAGAAACATGTCCTGAGGTAAAGACACATGTCCTGAAGTAAAGACAAATGTCCTGAGGTAAAGACACATGTCCTGAAGTAAAGACACATGTCCTGAGGTAAAGACACATGTCCTGAAGTAAAGACACATGTCCTGAGGTAAAGACACATGTCCTGAAGTAAAGACACATGTCCTGAAGTAAAGACACATGTCCTGAAGTAAAGACACATGTCCTGAAGTAAAGGAACATGTCCTGAAGTAAAGACACATGTCCTGAAGTAAAGACACGCGTCCTGAAGTAAAGGAACATGTCCTGAAGTAAAGACACATGTCCTGAAGTAAAGACACGCGTCCTGAAGTAAAGACAAATGTCCTGAGGTAAAGACACATGTCCTGAAGTAAAGACACATGTCCTGAGGTAAAGACACATGTCCTGAAGTAAAGACACATGTCCTGAAGTAAAGACACATGTCCTGAAGTAAAGACACATGTCCTGAGGTAAAGACACATGTCCTGAGGTAAAGACAAATGTCCTGAGGTAAAGACACATGTCCTGAAGTAAAGACACATGTCCTGAAGTAAAGACAAATGTCCTGAGGTAAAGACACATGTCCTGAAGTAAAGACACATGTCCTGAGGTAAAGACACATGTCCTGAAGTAAAGACACATGTCCTGAAGTAAAGACACATGTCCTGAAGTAAAGACACATGTCCTGAAGTAAAGACACATGTCCTGAAGTAAAGACACATGTCCTGAGGTAAAGACACATGTCCTGAGGTAAAGGAACATGTCCTGAGGTAAAGACATGTCCTGAAGTAAAGGAACATGTCCTGAAGTAAAGACACATGTCCTGAGGTAAAGACACATGTCCTGAAGTAAAGACACGCGTCCTGAAGTGAACCCTGTGTTCCCTAGCTGTTGCTGTAATTTGGGAGGTTAGTTTTTAAGCCAAAGTCAGGGCTTCTTAATCGCTGGGCGGGGAGCCAGAAGGAGGTCATGACACGCCTGTTTCTGGCCGGCTCCCCTTTGAGGAAACTATTAGTACATTTTAATGAGGTCCAATAGATTCAGTTATGACCCTGCATATGTACTGTGGTTGTGGCTTCAATGGAAATGTAAACACATTTAATAAAAATAGAATAGAAAATCTGTTGTATTTTATTACTAAAAAGTCTACTTTACCCACTTTCTTCATATTATTCTAGTTTAGAACATTGGGGTTGTGACCCATCCTCTTATTATGATTCTAGTTTAGAATGTGTAATGCGACCCATCATCTTATTATTATTCTAATTTGGAATGTTGTGGCTGTGACCCATCATCAACTTATTATTATGATTCTAGTTTAGAACGTTGGGGCTGTGACCGATCCTCTTATTATGATTCTAGTTTAGAACATTGGGGCTGCGACCCATCCTCTTATTATGATTCTAGTTTAGAATGTTGGGGCTGTGACCCATCATCAACTTATTATTATGATTCTAGTTTAGAACGTTGGGGCTGTGACCGATCCTCTTATTATGATTCTAGTTTAGAACATTGGGGCTGTGACCGATCCTCTTAGTATGATTCTAGTTTAGAACATTGGGGCTGTGACCCATCCTCTTATTATGATTCTAGTTTAGAACATTGGGGCTGTGACCGATCCTCTTATTATGATTCTAGTTTAGAACATTGGGGCTGCGACCCATCCTCTTATTATGATTCTAGTTTAGAACATTGGGGCTGCGACCCATCCTCTTATTATGATTCTAGTTTAGAACATTGGGGCTGCGACCCATCCTCTTATTATGATTCTCGTTTAGAACATTGGGGCTGTGACCCATCCTCTTATTATGATTCTAGTTTAGAACATTGGGGCTGCGACCCATCCTCTTATTATGATTCTAGTTTAGAACATTGGGGCTGCGACCCATCCTCTTATTATGATTCTAGTTTAGAACATTGGGGCTGTGACCGATCCTCTTATTATGATTCTAGTTTAGAATGTTGGGGCTGTGAGTCGTGACCCATCCTCTTCTTATAATCCTAGCTATAAACCTGAACCGACTTGTGGGGTCTCAGAGCACTCCTCCCCCCTTTGCTCTTCTTCTACACTCTAAACTGGGTTTTGCTCAGAATTCTACACATTCCAAAGAGATAAGCCCTCTCTTCTGAATTGCAATAGCATGTAGGCCCCACCTCCTCCATTGAACCAGCAAAACCCAGCCTGTTGGAACTTGATCATGTACTTAGTACTTGTACATCGGAATAGCTCAATAAGCCTCTTGAGAGATACCACAGGGTACCCGCGCTACAGGTGGCTGAATTTGAGCGTTTTAAAAACCAAAGTGGCCCTTTAAAAAGCACTCAACAAAAATACACTTAATTCAGACTCCAATTACACGACTGCCGAGTTGAGAAAGTGGAGTTGCGTGTACGCATGCAATTGATAATCTCGCCATTCCCATCAATTCTGACTCAGACGCCGATAAGAAAGTGGGGGAAGCAGATCCTCGACGACCACATAGCGCTCTATCGGCAACGCGGCCGCTATAATCCTCAAAGGAGTTCCACTGGCTTAATCTCTTCAATGATTCATTCTGCCTTTAAGCGTTCCAAATGTATGTGAATGTAATTTTCCTCTATCTCGAAACCACTCTTGTTATCAAAGCACATTGTATAGGGGGGATGCTCTACCCCGGAGAATGAAAGCCTTTCCTCTCCTGGGTTCCTTCTCTCGCGCTGCCTTGATTATCTATTTTAGTGTTCAATTGTTCCGACGTGTCAAAGTAATATCCCCCATCTCTACCACTTTTTTGGTAATAAAAGCCAACCATAATCTAGGGCCGTTCTATGGAGAATTCAAAGTATTTCACTCGGGCGTGATCGTCATTCCTTGACGATGTATTTTGGTGTTAGATTGCTCCAACGTGTGAAAGTAATATGCTAAAGTAATGTGTAATCTTTTTATAATGAAACCAGCAGTGTTGTAGAACTCGAGTCCTGGACTGATTTTCAGGACTCCTGACTCGACTTTGACTTGAGCACTGATGACTTGGACTTGGACTCGAGCATTAACTGCATTCGGACTTGAAAGGTGCAGACGAGGACTCAGACTTATTAATTGATTAATGCAGTTATTTATTGGCTATTGTGTAACAAAGTAAATAAACTCCCTTTGAAATGGTGACCACTGTGTCATTTATGTTTAATGTAGACCTTTTTTTATTTGTATGTCAGCTCTTTGACTGCCAGAGTGGAGGTGACTCAACCTTGATGACTTGGACTCGGACTAGGGTGATGGGGACTCGACTTTACCTCGACTCAGGCTCTTCTTTGGTAACTCAGACTTGGACTCGAACACGGGGGACTCGAGACTCGACTCGGACTCGAGATTTAGTGACTCGACTACAACACTGGAAGCACAGTTGTTAAAGGGGACCAATGATGGATATTTTTCAACAATTGTATACGACTTCATTTAATCTGTGGAACATGTTTGTTATGGTTTTTAGTCTAAATCCTAATTTTAAGTATTGATTTCTCTAGCACCACTTTTTTTTTCATTCAATCTTTATTTAATCTCCAAGGATCATTGAGAGCAAGTTCTCACTTACAATGACGTTGAGGAATAGAACAAAAAATTGTTTTTAAGTAAAACCTTCTTCCCTTTGTGGCAGACCGGCTGGCGTGGGAATGGATGGCCGTTATGTCTCGGCCAGGGTACTGGGGCATACAACAACGATTATCTTGGATAACGGACTAGCTAACGCTTACACTAACCTCTTCCCTTCCCATAAACAACAATAAAACGTCTGCTTCTACCTTGTGCCATGTGTATTCTATTCATTCCAATCTGGTGACAGCTCAATACACCCCCCGAGTCTGTCACACCTTGTATTGAGCATGTTGTTTTTGGTGGGTGTAGCTTCACACGTTAAAATGTCAAATTCATTATTTCCTTCCCTGCCTGGTTACGCCACACCCAAGAGAGAAAAAAGACTGGGCAGTATATCAGGTAGGCAGTGTTCCTGGCTCCAAAAAGCACAGCTAATTGACTATTATACAACAGTTAGTTCTGACCACGCATTGTGATTGGTCGAGATCGTTCTAAACAGTGAGTATATTCATGATATACTCATGGTTAAATCACCATGAATATACCACTGCGCTGGCTTTAGAATGTTAATGTAGAACGTTTCAACTGCCATTCATCAAATGGAAACTGTGTCAACAAGACCTACTCCGCGGACGTTACGTTTGATTTAACATACCCGTTAACCATAAACGAGTGGATAGATAAAGAGGACGGCCTATGTCTACCGGTATTCAGAAAAACGGCATTATTAGACATGCCAATCCAACGACAGACAAGCTGGACGCGCTGGAGAAAAGCTTCAATGGAATCAACACCGCCAAGTCGACGGCCTGGGCTTTGAACTGGCCCAACTCCCGGAATTGTCCAAGGTGCTGATCCCCCAAGGTGCTGATGACTTTCTCTGACTTTCGCCTGTTGATAGCCTACTCCATTTGAAATTCCATAGCAACGAGACATCTTTAGGAACTATTTTTCTACGCCAAGTTCACTGAAATCGATATGAAAAGTGAAAAGACCTGAAAAGACCCTAGAATTGTCTGTATTCATCCTATATTTTTCCTGACACAACCTGCTGTATAAAAGCAATAATACACTCGGAAGCCTGTGGAAGAGCAATAATCATGGACAGCTTGATAATCCGAATACTTTGAACCCTGGCCAAATGGAAAGGAGTAGCCATGTCTTCTTTCCCCCAGTGCCTCATTTCAGACCATCCAGACTAGGAAAAAACATTTGACATAATACATCCTCTTTGACACACACACACACGTCATCTGTCTCGCAGAGGGGAGTATAGCTATGAGACAGAGGGCAGAGGTTGCTGCATAGTAATCCAATTCACATTTCACACGATTATGAACTACAGTAAAAACCTGTAGTACTCTTCATACACACTATATATTTACCACATAAATACTGTAGTGATCTATAGTATTCTTGTGTTTTTTCATACACACTATAGATTTACCACAAAAATACTGTACTGATTTATATTATTTATGTGCTTTCTTTCCATACACACTGTATTTATCACAGAAATAATGTAGTGGTTCATAGTATTCCTCGTTTTTTTTTCATACTTCTATAGTATTCACCATAGTATTACTGTAGTGGAATATTACATTATATTATATGGTGAATCACTAGTATTCCTGTGGTTTTACAGTGCGATGACTACACCTCCACCCCCTATGTACATAATATGACTGAGCATCTGTGAGCTTTGAACGCTCTGATGAAGGCTTTGTGCTGAAATGCTTAAGCGTTTATCTTTGTGATGTGTGCCTGATTTAGAAATCATTTAGCTTTTTTTTCTTTTTTAAAGTAACTTTGTTTACGTGCTACATCCTCTGGCCGCCTCAGACCCACTCCGGGAGGGTCATCAAAGAGAAGCCGCCTATTCTCGGTCCTCGCTCCACAATGGTGGAACGAACTTCCCACCACAGTCAGGACAGCCGAATCCCGACCACAATCTTTCGCTGTCGACTAAAAACACACTTCTTCAATCAATATCCAAAAAATAAATAATAAATAAATAACCTTCTTATTGTTGAATTGCAACAGTTTCCTCTACAGACCGCCACGAGACCGTTTCCTCTACAGACCGCCACGAGACCGTTTCCTCTACAGACCGTTTCCTCTACAGAACGCCACGAGACAACCGAGTTATCACAACAGTCACTACAATACAAGTCCAAACGACACGATACCGAAACCCGACAGCCTGCACTCCTGACCCCGTATCCATTGTTCACGTGCGCAGACACTCGTCACTATACGGTCGCTGTGCATGTTTGAACAGCTCTACCGCCGCGATAAATCAAGGAAGACAGGTGACCATGTGAGGATTAAGTACCACAGTTAGAAGTACCTCGTGAGAAGGTCCCTATATGATAGCGCCGCTTTAATTACGAGGGAGAAAAGAGACAGAGAATATATCACTCAAGGAATGGTTTCAAATCGCTCAGAGGTAGGAGCGACGGGAGCGCGCAGGGATCGGGCTGCTGACTGAACGTCCCTACACAAAGTATTTCATTACGCGGTGGTTAGAGAAAGAGAATAGTGTATTCAAATATGCGCGGAGCACTCTGAGGCAGAATAAATCATAGAGGAGAATAAGATAGTGAAACCTGTCGCAGGTGAATGGTTCCTGGCTTGTTGTATTGTTTTTTTCAAAGACCCTATCAGATGAGAGGTCGCTTCAGTGTGCACCATTATGCCTCTCAGTGGCTACTAAGTAGGGACCCTATACATGCTGGCTGTAAAATGGTTTAAAAATGGATTTAACCCTTATTTTGCCAAGAAAGTTCAACTTCCAACGCCCCACAGTAGCCACTGTGACATCTAGATAAAGCAGTGAAACACACAGTCATTTGAAATGATAGAACTATTACTCTCCTTTCAGACCAGCGCTGATGAAAAGGACATTGGGGCTGGACACCCCAAAATGGCTGCCATTGAAATGTCTGATAAGATCACCGTCGGAATTCGGGTTATTGTCTAGATCCGCAGCCCGGAAGGTCGTTTCCGTGGGGATTCGTAATTTGGCTGCACATTCCAAGTGATAGTTAGTGTTGAACATTCCATCGGTCTGAATCTTGCGTACCGTCACACACGTGAAACAATGCTGATCCCCATGGCAACATGATGAAAATTCTTGGCAGCCATCTTATAGCGTACCAGTGGTGTTTACCCTGATAACCTGAGAAAGGCCCTTTCTATTCATTCAAATAAGTTCTGTGAAATATTGCATATAACAGGATTGCATCATCTGCATTTAACTATTTCAGAGCAGTGTGTGTCCACAGTCCGGCGACCAACTCCAGTTCTAATAGCAGTATCTTGGTCAATGACAATAATAATCATAGCTTGGATTTATATAGCGCCTTTCAAGAATCCCAAGGACGCTTTACAAGGCAACAAAAATACACATAAAACGCAAGCAGAAGAAATAATAATAACAATAAAGGACAGGGAGATGATCTGTTCGTGAACAGTGGGTTTTCAGGGCCGTCTTAATTAAAGGAGTTCAAGGATGTGGCAGAACAGATCTCAGCTGGGAGATAGTTCCAGAGGGCGCAGGGGGGGGGGGGGGGGGGGGACGCAACGATGAAGGCTCTGTCCCCAAAAGTGCGTAGGCAGGTGTGGGGGATGGAGAGCAGATCCGTGTCTGAGGATCGCAGCCTCCGGGAGGGGGTGGAGGAGGTCAGATAGGTAGTAGGTACTGGGGGGCATGGAGGAGGTGTAGGGTTGGAGGAGGTCAGATAGGTAGTAGGTACTGGGGGGCATGGAGGAGGTGTAGGGTTGGAGGAGGTCAGATAGGTACTGGGGGGCAAAGGCATGGAGGGATTTGTAGGTAAGGACGAGAATCTTTATATGATATACGGGACCTGTCCGGGAGCCAGTGGATGAGGGTGGGGGTGATGTGCTGCCAGGGCTTGGTGTGGGTGAGAACCCTGGCAGCTTAGTTCTGCACATACTGGAGCCTGTGCTGCCTGCAATGGCAGGAGTACCAAGCATGCATGACAGGAAACCCACGTGAATGCGGGGAGAATGTGCAAACTCCACACAGAACCCACCCCAACCCCCCTTGGTCGGGTTCTCAAACCCAGAACCTTCTTGCTGTGAGGTACCAGTGCGACCCACTACACCACTGCCTGTGACGCCAGGGGCTGTCCCCCTATTGGTTGGATTTGTTTCATTGGACTGAATGCATTTCTTCCTCAAATCACACGGAGAAAACTAAGCTCTGTATACAAAGAGCCTCCGCAGGTGAGAGAGGAACAGGAGTTTTATTAGCCATTTCAAAGCTGTAAGTCTTTTGTTCGAAAACATATAATCACAAATAAATGAAGAAGCAGAATGAAATGGGGAAACCGTGGCTCTGGTTTTGTCTTGGTGAATACTAATACGTCTCTAAGCCTGTTCGTGATAGAAGTGTGAAAGCCCCGGGGGGGGGGGGGTGTGTCTCTGGTGTTATTTATTCTCGCCTGAAAGTGTTCAAATAATGAGGAAGACGGGTATATTCTCTGTCTTTTCCCTAAACCGCTCTACAATAACAAGATATCACACAGGGATCGTTTAAATCCTCAAGCGGTTTCATCAGCGCAACGTTTAAAAGATTTACTTAAGATTTACCGGTGAGAGAATGAAAGGCATTGCGTTTCTACTAATTCGTCTATTAAGACACCCTTTTTAATGCCTCAAGGGGCTTCCCTGGTACGATTTACGCTTTGTAAAAAAATTATAATAATAATTCTCCAAATGCTTCATAATTATTATAGTGTGATTGTATGATTGTTAAGGGGCTCTAATGATGCCTGAAGAGCCTTCATCTGCATTTGATTTCAACACTCTGTGAGGAAGGCACGTTATTCTGTATTTGACTCGCTATTCCTCCCAATGGTTACCCACTGCCTTCTGCCTTCAGATATCATTAACTTACTCATCTTATCTATGGAAATGGTAAATGGACGGCATTCATATAGAAGCTTTTATCCAAATCGCTTTACAACTTGTGCCTTGCATTCACGCACCGACGGCAAAGGCAACCATGCAAGGTGTCAACCTGCTCATTGGGAGCAGTCGGGGTTAAGTGTCTTGCTCAAGGACACTTTGACACGCTGTCAAAAGCAGCCGGCATCGAACTGGGAACCTTCTGATTACCAGACGACCACTCTACCTCCTGAGCCACTATCTAACCCTAAACTTCAGATTACCAGACGACCACTCTACCTCCTGAGCCACTATCTAACCCTAAACTTCAGATTACCAGACGACCGCTCTACCTCCTGAGCCATGATCTAACCCTAACCTTTAGATGTGCTATAAGTATAAAGTATAATAAATCGCAAAATTACTTTGGGTATGCAATCGTCAGGCGTGTTACAGTATGCAAAACTAGCCCCATTTTTGCCTGATGCACAAGTGGTTAACTGGTTCATAAGGATGATCACCGTATCAGGGAGTATATATAACACTCGAGAGGTTTCAATGACAAGATCTCAACAGTCTACAGTACTTTCCTTGCAGCTGTTTCAAACGGGACAAGAAAGAGGAAGTATTTCTGTCTTCACCAAGTCTTCTTCCCTGACTGCGGCTGCCCCGCGGTGATAGAGTCTCTTCATTGTTTCAGAAAGCGCTTCACGCCCTCGGGAGCTTTCGCTGACGTTGTTATCAGAAGTACTTCATACACCTTGAGAGGCTGCTGTTGACATCCGGTTCTGGCAATTTACTCGGGCCAGACTGTAGCGTTTCAAACGTGAGAAAGCCGTGGCGGACATGAAACACCAGTGTCTTTCCTCGCCGAGTCATAATACCAGTAATTGGATACGCTAGTATACGTGTGTGGCTTTAGGATGTGTTTTAAGCTTCCAGAGCTTTCACATTTCAAAGATGAGGCATTCATGCCCCGACATTTTCCTCCTCTTCCACCCGTGTGGTCCCGCCGGTGGACCGCAAATGACATGACGTCATAAATCAATCTCTCTAGACTGTATGACATAATGTTGTGTTTCTTTTTCAAATGTATCCAAGAGTAAACATCCTAACCATGTCACAACAGCAGTCATAGTGTATATTTTCAGCAATACGTTTGTTTACCAATAGGCTAAGTGTTATTAGTGAGATTTTAGTTTTTGAAATGTTTTAATATTTTCGCGGAAATCCTCCATTTTGAATTAGCGGCCGTCACCGAATGATGAGATTTGTAGTCATATGAGCACAGGGCATCTACAGCTCTCAATGAGCGTTGAAATCTCGAAAAACGACAGTACCCAATTCTAATTCTAGCTTCCTGCAAGCAAATGACTTGTGTATGCATTTTTTTTTTATTTCTCTGGATTCTTGTTACATCCCAATGTATATATTCCCCAGTGTGTGTCTCCATGTGTGTGTGTTCTCCATTTTGTTTCCTCCCTCCAGCCATTGTTCCCTTCCCCATTGGTCCCTGCCAGGCCAATCCTTCCATTATTGCAACACAGCAGTGATTGGTGGTTGGCTTTCCAGACTCTAACACTCAATCCACACCCCCCAATCATGGATCACCCCACACCTGTTAAAACATGGCTTTCTCCCTTCAGTCTTTCTCTCTCTCTGGCATGAGGCTAGGCCTAGTGTTATTTTGTGGCATTGTACTTTGATAATATCCCTTTTTGTTTATAGGCCTTTGTAATAGTGAAAGTGCCTTTGTGATTGTATGGCCGCAGAGAGAGCATTGTTACCTATAGATTGTTTTGTTATGTTTCCATTTTGTTTCTGTATAATTAATGTGTTTTTCTCTCTTTCTCAGGAAGCACAGATGGGGTGAGCTGCCATTTCCTTTGGACATTGTTTTCTCCTGTTTTGGTTAGGTAAGAGTAGTTTAGGTAATGTAATCTCTTTTACCATAGATTAGATTGTGTTTATTTGGAGTATAGTGGTGTTTGTTTGTTGTTTTGGCCTGGGCTCACCCCTGAGCTACATGTGCTTCCTTTGCATTTACCAATAAATATCATTGTTGTTTACAAACGTGGTCCATCTTTTCTGTCAACCAACTGTTATGTTACAGCCCTTTACCCTTAGACACACAGGGGTCGTAACATAAATGGGGGCTCTGCCTGGATTTTGTAACCCGTGTTCAATTGTTGGTTGATGGATTTGGTGAACTGTGTTTGTTTACACTTGTATAGTTTGTAATTACTTTGTGTAAAAATGGCATTTGTGTAAGAAAAAATAATGGCAGTTAGTACTTTTGATCTGGGGAAATTCTTGAGCAATCCTACTTGGGAGGCGCTAGATAGCTGCCGCAAAGCAGACTTAGTGGAGATTGCCACACATTTTCAACTCTCGGTTCAACAAAAGCATCTTAAGCAGGATATCAGGTGTCTTGTGGTAGATAAGCTGTTGGAGCAGGGGACGCTTGTTTTACCTGCGGTCTCTGATGAACATGCAAGTCCTCCTGGTGAACCTACAGAAGCACCGCCTTCTGAGGAGCAAGCCCATGGTGCTGAAAAGGCAGGTGTGAACGTCACATTGCCACATTTTCACTTGACCTCTCCTGTGTCAACTGGGTCTCGAGAAGGGGCCCAGGTCAAGGTTAGAATAGCACGTCTCCAGATGGAGGCTCAGGAGAAGGCACAAGCACGTGAGGCGGAGTATCGGCTTCGTAGAATGGAGCTTGAGGCAGAAAATGAAAGGGCTGTTAACATTCGTAGGTTGGAGCTTGAGCATGAAGTGGAAAAAGAGCTCAGACTGCGGAGGTTGGAGCTGGAAGTCCTAAGGAGTGGATCCAACTCTGCTACACCGACTCCTCCACAAGGCCCGGGTATGTCCTCCTCCACAGCTTATTCATCACACACTTTTGATATAAGTAAACACATTGCTTTGGTGCCTCCGTTCCGAGAGACAGAAGTTGATACTTATTTTAATGTGTTTGAGCGTATTGCTGCTTCATTGCGCTGGCCAAGAGAGGTCTGGCCTTTGTTGCTTCAATGCAAATTGACTGGTAAAGCCCAAGAGGTTTGTTCAACACTTTCCCTAGAAGATAGTCTATTGTATGATACTGTGAAGGCTGCCATCCTTCGTGCATATGAGCTTGTGCCCGAAGCTTATAGGCAGAGGTTTCGCAGTCACAAGAGAGCTGTCAACCAGACCTTTGTAGAGTTTGCTAGAGAGAAGGGAACTCTCTTTGATAAATGGTGTGCAGCAAGCAAGGCCTCAGATCTTAACTCTCTCAGAGAACTCATTCTATTAGAAGAGTTTAAGAATCGTTTGCCAGAGCGTATTGTAATTTACCTGAGTGAGCAGAAAGTGTCCACTCTGCAGCAAGCTGCTGTATTAGCTGATGAGTTTGCGCTAACCCATAAAACTGTGTTTGTAGATAGGCGTGACTCGTTTCTCCCCCATGATTTCTCTCAGAGACCTTCTGTCCCCAACCATTCAGAATTCACACACCCCCGACCAAAAATGTCACCTCCCCGCTCAAAAGAGGAGCGGACATGTTACTACTGTCATAAATCTGGTCATGTTATTTCTGACTGTTTAACATTGAAACGTAAGCAGCAACCGTCCTCTCAGAACTTTAGACAACCCAAAGGGGTTGGTCTGATTAAAATGGCACCTGATTCCGATCAACAGATGCACAATGATCAGGATGTTCTCGATCCTTGTTTCAGGCCATTTACTTCCAAGGGTTTAGTTTCCTTGACAGGGGATCCAAAAGATCAGTGTACAGTTCAGATCTTACGAGATACTGGAGCCTCACAATCCTTTATCCTCTCTGATGTACTACCTCTGTCTGAGAAATCTTCCTGTGGTTCTAGTGTCCTAGTTCAAGGTATTGAGATGGGTTTCGTGCCAGCCCCGTTACACTGTATTCATGTACAATCTGATTTGGTCACTGGTTTCTTTAAAATAGGGGTGAGACCTTCCTTGCCAGTTAAAGGCATTTCCTTTATCATGGGAAATGATTTAGCTGGAGGACAGGTGAAAACTGTGCTGGAAGTGTTGGATCACCCAGACACAGATTCTCTGCCTGATGACTTGTCACAGAACTTCCCTGAAGTTTTTTCTGCAAGTGTTGTCACTCGAGCTCAATTGAAAAAGAGAGGTGATGAAATTAATTTGTCTGACTCTGTTTTTGCTTCAGCCTTTGTCAGGGAGGAGTTGCTGGCTCCAACTTCTGATACCGCTGACAAACCACCGACTCATAGTAAGGTACCCCCACAGACAACTGTAACTAGTTCCGACGCTTTGAAGTTACCCGTTACTCGTGAAATGCTAATTACTGCCCAGAAGGCTGACCCTTCTCTTGCAAAATGTTTCTCTTCTCTTGAAACAGAACAGAGGAGAGAGTTGCATTCTTATTTTGTGGATGAAGGAGTTTTGATGCGTACATGGAGGTCCCATGGTACTAGACTGGCAGAGCATGCACAATCGGAGATAGGGCTACCAGATCAGGTACCAGACTGGAGCACTGTTTATCAGATTGTTGTCCCTGCAGTTTATCGTCAGCATGTACTGTTCTTGGCCCATGACCACCCTTGGTCTGGACACTTGGGAGTCACTAAAACATACAACAGAATACTTCAACATTTCTTTTGGCCCGGTTTGAAGTCCGATGTAGCACAGTACTGTCGTACCTGTAGTACTTGTCAGATCACCGGAAAGCCAAACCAGGTAATTCCACCTGCTCCCCTCTGTCCTATACCAGCGGTCGGTGAACCATTTGAACATGTCATAGTTGACTGTGTTGGTCCGTTGCCAAGGACCAAAGCCGGCAATCAGTTTTTGTTGACAATAATGTGTACCGCCACCCGTTTCCCTGAGGCTATCCCTCTTCGCAGAATTACAGCGCCTGTAATAATTAAGGCTTTGACGAAGTTCTTCTCCACGTTTGGACTGCCTAAGGTAGTACAAACGGACCAAGGCACCAACTTCCTGTCTAGGTTATTTGAGCAAGTGTTACAGTCCCTGGGTATCCGACATATAGTGTCCAGTGCCTACCACCCTGAAACTCAGGGGGCTCTAGAACGTTGGCATCAGACCTTAAAGTCCATGCTGCGTAAATATTGCTTAGACACAGAGAAAGATTGGGATGAGGGTGTCCCCCTTGTTCTATTTGCTGCGCGAGAGACCATACAGGAGTCTCTTGGTTTCAGTCCTGCTGAGCTCGTTTTTGGGCACACTGTTAGAGGGCCTCTGAAAGTTCTTAAAGAACGGTTCATGTCAAAGGGTGCCAGCACACCCACTAATGTTCTAGATTTTGTTAGCCAGTTTCGAGAGCGACTGCATCAGGCGTGCTCTCTCGCAAAAGAAGCGCTCTCTTCTTCCCAGAGAACTATGAAACGGCGCTATGACGAGAAAGCTGTTTTTCGATCTTTCCAGCCAGGTGATAAGGTTCTAGTCCTGTTACCTATCCTTGGTTCTGCTCTTTCCGCTCGTTTTTCCGGACCGTATGCAATAGACAAGAAAATAAGTGATACAGACTATGTGGTTCGCACCCCTGATCGTAAACGTCACTCTCGTGTTTGCCACATCAATATGCTTAAACCATATTTTTCCAGAGATAGTGTGCAGGTGAAGACCTCAGACCAGACAGCCGGACTGGCCGTCTCTGCTGTTGCCTCAACTCCAATAGTTCCGGACTCTCCTGACGTTAGTGGTGAGGATGTAGATGGCTTGGAGTTGCGCAATGCAGCCCATCAGGGTGCTAGATTGTCCAACACTGAGATGTTATTGAACCTGCCCACTCACTTAGCACACTTACCTGAGGAGCAGCGAGAGGACATCACAAATTTGATTCAGGCCTACATGGCTCTGTTTGGTGATGTTCCCTCCTGTACTTCTGTATTGGCCCATGATATTAAAGTTAACAATGCTGTGCCTATCAAGCAACATGCATACCGTGTTAACATCACCAAGAGGGCCATGATGCAACAGGAGGTTGACTATTTGTTAAAACATGGTTTAGCCAAGCCAAGTTGCAGTCCCTGGAGTTCACCTTGCTTGTTAGCTCCCAAATCGGATGGAACTCCTAGATTTTGTACTGATTTCCGAAAGGTAAATGCTGTCACCGTGCCTGATTCCTTCCCACTGCCCCGCATGGAAGATTGTATTGACAACCTTGGATCTGCCACCTATGTTAGCAAACTAGATTTGTTAAAGGGTTACTGGCAGGTCCCTTTGACCCCCCGTGCCTCGGAAATCTCTGCGTTTGTTACTCCTGACAATTTTTTGCAATATACTGTAATGCCTTTTGGAATGCGTAATGCCCCGGCCACTTTCCAGCGACTGGTGACCCTAGTCCTGGCTGGTGTTCCAAATTGTAATGCCTATCTCGATGACCTGGTTGTCTATTCGACCAACTGGCGTGACCACATGACAACCTTGCAAACTGTCTTTGACCGCTTAGCTGGAGCCTCCCTGACCCTTAACCTTGCCAAGTGTGAGTTCGGCAAGGCTACGGTTACCTATCTTGGTAAGCAGGTAGGACAAGGCCAAGTGCGTCCGGTGGATGCAAAAATATCTGCAATCACAACTTTTCCAGTGCCTACTACTAGGCGGGAATTGCGTAGATTCCTTGGGATGGCTGGGTATTACCGTGGTTTTTGCCGGAACTTTTCTTCTGTCGTCACTTCTCTCACTAGCCTGTGTAGCCCGTCCAAACCATTCATTTGGACAGCTGATTGTCAAAATGCATTTGATAGTGTTAAAGCTCTCTTATGCAGTTCCCCTGTTCTCTCTGCTCCAGATTTCTCCCTGCCGTTCCAGCTGGAGGTGGATGCCAGCGGGGTGGGAGCTGGAGGGGTGTTATTACAGGAAGATCACGATGGTGTCAGTCACCCGGTTTGTTATTTCTCCCGGAAATTTAACAAACATCAACTAAACTATTCCACTATTGAAAAGGAGACTTTGGCTATGTTGTATGCGTTGCAACATTTTGAGGTGTATGTCGGTTCGAGCGTATTACCAGTGGTAGTATACACCGACCACAACCCATTGGTTTTTCTGTCGCGGATGTACAACCACAATCAGCGCCTCATGCGTTGGGCGCTCATAGTGCAAAATTATAACCTCAGCATAAAGCATAAGAAGGGGTCTGATAATGTGTTGGCGGATGCTCTGTCTCGTAGTTAAAATCTCTGTTGCTGTCGACTCGTTGTCTGTTGCTGTCGACTCGTTCTACTGTATATTGCTGTCGATTTGTTCTATTTTGCTGTCGACTCGTTCTACTGTATATTGCTGTCGACTTGATCTATTTTTTCTGTCTACTCGGTCTATGTTGCTGTGGACTCGTTTTATGTTGCTGCTAATTTTTTCATAGCTCTTTGTTTTGGAGTGCATGTTATCTCGTTGTTAAAAAAGAAAAAAAAAACATGTTTAGTTGGTAGTTTATGTAGGCATGTTTTTTGTCTTATGTATGGGGGTGTTACATCCCAATGTATATATTCCCCAGTGTGTGTCTCCATGTGTGTGTGTTCTCCATTTTGTTTCCTCCCTCCAGCCATTGTTCCCTTCCCCATTGGTCCCTGCCAGGCCAATCCTTCCATTATTGCAACACAGCAGTGATTGGTGGTTGGCTTTCCAGACTCTAACACTCAATCCACACCCCCCAATCATGGATCACCCCACACCTGTTAAAACATGGCTTTCTCCCTTCAGTCTTTCTCTCTCTCTGGCATGAGGCTAGGCCTAGTGTTATTTTGTGGCATTGTACTTTGATAATATCCCTTTTTGTTTATAGGCCTTTGTAATAGTGAAAGTGCCTTTGTGATTGTATGGCCGCAGAGAGAGCATTGTTACCTATAGATTGTTTTGTTATGTTTCCATTTTGTTTCTGTATAATTAATGTGTTTTTCTCTCTTTCTCAGGAAGCACAGATGGGGTGAGCTGCCATTTCCTTTGGACATTGTTTTCTCCTGTTTTGGTTAGGTAAGAGTAGTTTAGGTAATGTAATCTCTTTTACCATAGATTAGATTGTGTTTATTTGGAGTATAGTGGTGTTTGTTTGTTGTTTTGGCCTGGGCTCACCCCTGAGCTACATGTGCTTCCTTTGCATTTACCAATAAATATCATTGTTGTTTACAAACGTGGTCCATCTTTTCTGTCAACCAACTGTTATGTTACAGCCCTTTACCCTTAGACACACAGGGGTCGTAACAATTCTATACCACCAAACTGAATGTTATTGAAATAGATTTGAGCGCAGTTAGTGTGTCTACCTTCTGTGAACATTTAGCAACCATCTGTGTTGAAATCCGATCCAAAATGGCGGAGCCATATCCATTCTAAGAATCGAACTGTACATACAGTAGATTTCATTCTTCATTCTCGGTGCACGCCTGGTGATACTAAATCCAAATTGAACTCTGCCATTTGAAAGAGGAGATTTGGCCCGATCCATAGATGTGTGAGTTGGCTATAATAAGGTCATTTATAGGCCTCATATTCTATATTCTATAATAATATTTCAAATTGCATGTATCCGGATGGCAGAATTCAGTACTGTATCTACAAAACCTTCTGTTTAATCATCTTCCCTTTATTTATTTCCTTCGATTTTTTAGAAGGTGCTGAACACGCTCTGTGGCAGTTTTTCCTGTCTGGTCATTTTTAGCAAAAATGCTAAGAAAAATCATAATTTATATTCTCATTTGTTTCATCACAACGTACTCAAGCCTAGTAACAGACACAATATTTCTGACACTGGGAATAAATTCACTGAGGTCCATAGATGTCCCTAGATACCAAGAACATGCAAATGGACCTTGTAGAAGTGGAGCGATCTTCCATTTACTTAGGTATGTATTTTAGGCGGATTTTCTGAAAATAGGGCTCGGGCCCAAGAGGTTAAAGGTGTTATACCATTTTGATGTAATCAATTGATTACATTGTTTTTAAAGAATACATCCACAATGATTTTAGAAAGGTGTGGCATACGAGTATTGCTTTCCCCCCCAAATTATATATATTGCAAATATATGCCATCACACACACTGGCATTTAAAGGGTTAGAATTATAAAATGAATATGTGGTGTTATGATCAGGGCTGAAGTTGAATAAGATTGTATTTTTGATCAATTACAAAAAAAACTGAAAATCCATAGAAATCTGTGTTGTTGCTAATCATACATATGCTAGCCTGTTTTTTAACAATAATTTGTGATGCCATCACAAACACTGGCATTTAAAGGGTACAAATAAAATAATTCCTGCACCAGAATGCAGGAAATGAAGTCTTTGTAACAAAAGATTTCCTGGTGGGGGACCCCCAGACCCCCTGCTTAAAAAGTGGCCTGACTGGGGCTATATTTTGCACTATATGTCCTGGCCTGAATGATTTCCCCAGTCCGGCCCTGGTTAAAAGCCTCCAATGCTTATTAGTGTGTGTGTTTGAACGTTTGCATGTTTCAACCATACATTTCCATTTATAAAAAAAATAAAAATAAAAAATATAATTTTTAATTTTTTACCTCCTATAATAGTGGGGGTCGCGGCTCTCTGACACCGTTATTTAGGGGTCGCGGCCTGAAAAGTTTGGGAACCCCTGCTCTAGTGCGACATCTAGTGGCTGAATGTTATCTAGAATTGCAACATTCTATTAATAAATGTTTTAAGCGTCAAGGTCAAGAGATTCTATCACCCTATAACTCACTTCCGAGGTAACGGTTCAAAGGTGATGAAACCCAGCAGAGAACAATATTCACATTTTTAGAACTTATAAATAATTTCACACCGTCTCAGGATTTTATGTCAGGAGCTACTGTAGTGTGAATGAAGATGTGACCGGAAAAAAACACACTCACACACACACACACAAGACTGTGCATGCACACACACAAGCATCCTGACCCCCTTTGATAAGAGACTGTGACACCATGACTCATCATCACACTGATGTGATTAACTAAATAACTCAAAGGAAAGTAAAAGGGAAAGTGAGTTGTGGATAATTACTTCTCTCAGCTTCCAGGTCTGATGATAGAAAGCCATATCGCTGTGGAGCACTTAGACACACTCAACCTCAGATTGAACTCCTTTTCCCCCAGAAGATAGGCGAACAATGGAATTAAAATGACTGTATTGCCCTCTCACAGAAGAGGAGAATGATGTTTGTCATGTTTTTAATGGGGATAGTGTTTTTACACTTCCTGGAAGATGTGAATTATCCTGAAATGTAATGTCTCATATATTGCGGTGTTTCTATGCTTTGGAAAGCACTGATTTGTGACTCATTAGAGCTTGGTGTTCATCATCAGACAATGACATTTGCCACAAACTATTGAATAAACTGTTCAAACCTCACTCACTGTTCCGGCCTTTCACTGGGAATATCTCGTCAAAACGTTCTACTCTGTGGTAACTGTACAAACACTCAAACATGGAAGAGATAAGTTTCAATTGACTTTCTCGATCTGGTTCACAGAAATAGAACGTCACAAGAATGATCTTGTTAAAACCACACAGAGGTTCCAATGGGACATCTCCTCTACAATTACCGCTTATCGTAACTCTCCAGCTGTTTACACATTCTGGATGAGTAGTCAAATTCACTTCCTGGTTTATACTAGTCTGAGGAGTAGAATCTTCACATCAGCTTTATTGGGTGTGATGTTTCGGTCACTTGACCTTTCACGAGGCGTCATACCTGATGAAGGTCACATGACCCAAACATAGGGCTGGCATTCTTAGTCGACTTAATGTCATCGGATTTTGCCGACTAATCGATTATATTAGTTGTATAGAACGTTATCACAACAATCTCAACAGGCTTCACAGGCCCACATCACGATGGACCATCCCATGACTTTAACAAAACACCTACAACACCTTAAAGGTGCTATAGATACAATTTTCTTCCCCCAGAAGAAATCATTGATTCATCATTTTAATAATTTTTGCGGGTCCAAAATAAATGTTGTTGTTTACATGTTGCAGCCGTGTATCCCCTCCCTACTTCTCATTTCTCATGTGGAATGCACCTGATTGGATAAATGACATGCTAGTACTCTATCTAGTAGCTGAATGTTATCTATAGCACCTTTAATATGCAATTCTACACAAATACCTGCAGTATTATAGTATTTGGAGAAGCTCACATTTGGCCCAAAAAAAACAGACTGGTTTTATGTTATTTCTGGCTTTGACTGGTGAAGATATGTTCTGCTGGTCAACGTGACAATTGGACAATTTACACAATGTAATAGGATTTTGTCTGCAAAAACCGCCCTAGATACACAAATCTTTCTTCAAATACCTTCCATTGATGAGAGATGGAAAGAGAGAGGTGTGAAGGAGAGATATGGGGATGGAGAGAACGATGGAGGGAGAGGGGGATAACATTATGTAAAGAGAGCGGTGTGAGATTCTCCTGTTCAAACACCCCATGACAGGAGAGAGAGAGAGAGAGAGAGAGAGAGAGAGAGAGAGAGAGAGAGAGAGAGAGAGAGAGAGAGAGAGAGAGAGAGAGAGAGAGAGAGAGAGAGAGAGAGAGAGAGAGAGAGAGAGAGATGGGGAGAGATGGGGAGAGAGGACAGAGAGGAGATATGGGGGGATTGAGAGAGGAAGGATAGATGGAAAGAGAGGAAGGAGATATGGAGAGAGGACAGATAAGAATGATAGATGGAGAGAGGACAGAGGAAGGAGAGATGGAGAGAGAAGACAGAGAAGAAGGAGATATGGATAGAGAGGACAGAGGAAGGAGAGATGGAGGAAGGAGCAAGGAGGAATAAGAGATTGAGGAATGAGAGGAGGAGGGATGGAGTGGAGAGGTAGAAGAAGGAGAAAGGGGGGGTGGAGAGATGGAGGGATAGCGAGATAGGAGACAGGGGAAGGAGAGGTAGTGGGATGGACAAAGAGGAGAGAAGGAGGAAAGAGAGATTGAGGGGGGACGGATGGAGAGAGGAGAGGAGGAAGGATAGAGAGAGGAGACAGAGGAAGAGAGAGAGAGGGGGGGGTTGTTACTAGGGAATAGGGAAATGCGCCTTGTTACTCACAACATATCCTCTTATCATATACGTAGCTGCCTCACTAGTGGTACCAACAACAGAGGGAATGCACAAATGACCGATGGAGAACAGAGAGAGATAGAGAGAGAGAGAGAGAGTTCTAATGTTCTCTAACGAGGGGAGGTCTGAGGGGACACAGTGAGGAGAGGCATCATACAGGGAGACACTTTCCTCTGCAAACAACTTAATGGAAGCAGTGGGACAGGCTGATTAACACAGGGAATGTATACTAACAGCTCATAAATCAACTGTCAAAGTGGCTGTGTTGATGTTCTAAAACTCTCCAATTAAAGACACGATCCGTATAATATTCATTTAAATTTATTTAAATTTAAATAAAAAAATAAGCTATTTGGAACTTTCTTAACCACATTGTAAATTGGAATTTAGATCCGTTTTTCACTCCAGTGTTTACCAACGACGTAAACAAGCCACAAAATACAATTGACCTGTTCCAACTCTAACACGTTTCCCTTCTTCTTTATTCTCCTAATTTCTTGGCGGCGGCAGGGCAAGCCATTCGTTTATGCTGGGATCGCTGATCGGGCCTTTAAGTGGATACAGTAGAGGGATGTTTACGCGTTGGTTTTGGATTCCAGACTTTGATGTGAGATTTCCTCTGTTGGGGCTCGTAGGGACTCAGACTCATTAAGTCCACAATATTGTCCCCGTGTAAAAGAGCCTTACAGGCATGTGCGCATGCATGGACACACGAGTACACGTACAAATGCACGTACGTTTTTCTGTGTACACACACACACACACACACACACACACACACACACACACACACACACACACACACACACACACACACACACACACACACACACACACACACACACACACACACACACACACACACACACACACAGTGTTGTACAAGTTATTGTAGATGTGAAAAACACACAGATACTGAGCCAAATTAATAACACCATGCTAACAACTCCCCTCCAGACATCTTCTTTGTATCCTCTCATGCTAAACCACAAACCAACCACTCCAACTCAGCATCATTCCAGTCAAGTCAAGTGTTTATTATTATTATTAATAATTGTATTATTCCCTTGGGGGAAAATCAGGGGGGTGACCTCTACGCTTAGCAAGAGCGAAAGGCCTCTTCTCTGTCCTGATTATCCAGGACCTGTTGGCAGCCTTTCGACACAGTCAACCATCACCACATCCTCCTCGCATCTCTTGCAGGAATGGGAGTTGCAGGTTCTGTGCTGACACGGCTGTCGTCCTACCTCGACGACCACTCCCCACCCCCCCCCCCCCTAAAGAATGGTGTCCCCCAGGGCTCGAGGAGGACCCCTCCTCTTCTCTCTCTACACCAAATATCTGGGTAACATTAGCACTTCTCATGCATTCTTGTACCACTGCTATGCCGATGACACTCACCTCTTCCTCTCCTTCCCTCCCTCAGATACCTACGACTCTGAACGGATCTCGGCCTGCGTCGTGTCCGACCATTTCCACCTGAATGACGGCCAACCATCTCAAACTGAACACGAGCGTCACTTACCGGCTGAACGCTCCCTACTGACCGACCTTTCGATCACTGTGGTTCTCTCTCTCTCCTTCTTTCACTCTCTCACCTCCCCAGTTCTCCAGGCTGAACAAGTTGCTGAAGTTGTGGCTGACGAATGGCGAGATCTTCTTGAGGTCGTGGGTTCGAACCCTGGTTGCCAGGAGCGACTGGTGTGCGTCTCTGAAGGTGGTGTCCATAAGCAGCAGGCCCTGGTGGGCGCGCACCGCCTTGGCGAAGCTCTCCGGTCCGTCGCGGAGCAACACGTCACGGAAGCCCAGGGGGGGGTCACCTGGAGAGGGAGATGGGGAATGGATTAAAGGATTAATTTGGTAGTTTGATCTTTGATTTTCATTTATTGTATTTTGAACTTGGAAAAGGTTAATCTAGTCATCGAGAGTTCCAAGCAAACCGCAAAGCTTCAGACAGGCAGCAAGGAGGGTCAAGGGACAAAAAAGGTTCATCCAGACCACAACAGGCTGGCAAACGCTCGACCATCGACAAAATGGAGGCCCTTGAGCATTTGCTATGCTTATAGAGATGTGATGTGTTGGAATGAGTCCCAATGTGATGCAGTTACTATACGTGCTGGGGCTTGTTGTGTGTAACCGGTCTTATTTGACATGCCCTGAGTGGGAGTTGAACCCCGGTCTCCCGCGCCGCGGGCGGCATCACAGACCACTATACCAAGAGGTGAATTCACTTCTTGTTAATGGGTCTGGATGCCTCCGGGGAGTGAGTTTACTTGCAGTACCGCTTAACGTCCACAGCCACGTCACTATACACAGTCCATCGTGACTGTGGATAGACACGCGGTACTTCCGTTACACTTGTTCCAACATGAATCAAGAAGGAAATGATTGATGGTTAAAACGTTTGACTGCATGTTATGGTTTGGATTAACACTTTTTTGGTCTCATGACCCCATTTGCTGCCTGTCTGAAGCTTCAAATGTCAAGACAATCTTACACGTTTTATTGAACTTGCCTTTAAATGTGCATACGTGTGTAATCCTAAAATACCTTTATTGTTGTCACTATAACAAAAAACAAAAAAGATAGCAGTGCTGTCGCTAATAATAATAATAATAATAACCATTCCTCCCAGGTGTCACCCTCCTCATTCACTTCCATTAATTTTGAGGCCCAAGTCGAACTATCATACTTACTATCAAACTATACAATAATATTGTTCAGTGTTATATTTGTTTTTATGTCAAAGGTACTTGTTTTTTTAAGATAATGTTGCCATTTGACTAAATATCAGTAAAGCAACTATTTCTCACTTGAGGTGTAGTTTGACACACTTTTCACAGAACGAGTCTTTCTTCCATCAAGGCAGCACATAACCATGGGTACCCCCCACCCCCCCGAACAAGGGTACACGGCACACCTTTGACTCAGAGTTATCCGTTTTATTGAAATCTGCACAGCAGTAGATTGTATATATTTCAGAAGAATTATATTTAGACAAGGTCACTAGCTTAATTGGTCAATGTGTGTATCTTCCAATGTGTGCAAAACAGCCATTATATTATTGTAAATTAACTTCTGTTCATTCTCTGGTGCCTCAATGAATACAAGGAAGGCTACTGTATTTGTTTAAAAGGTGGGTAAGGAGGCATCATTCAAGGATATTGTTTTACAATATTTTTAAAAGATTTAAATGACGTATACAGCAAGAGTTTGTAAGATTACCAATTCAAGGCTAAACTGGTCCTGCGCTATTGGTGAACGAGAATGCACACCACGCATGCACACACGCACAATGCATCTCTGACCTCAGCGCTCACTGGTATTGTGCATATTATAACCAATTATTTTCACGGCTTTGATTTCAGAGCAGGTACAGTATGTGACATTAATTAAAACAATGATGAATTTGCAAGCTAATCATACATATTAGGTTTCAATTAGTTATTCACCCACGACAGTTTGTAAGATGAGCAATTCTAGGTTAAAACGGTCCTGGGCTTGGAGAATACACACATTCGCACAAAACACCTTTCACCTCATCATCTATTTCTACCGCAGATTTCACTTATCTTGGGTAAAACATATCGTTTCCACTGTTTTTTTTATTTATTTTTAGAGTAATTATTATGAATTAGCAAGAATTAACTTGGTAAAAGAAAAACTGGATGCAACCAAATCATACCATGGCCCGAGTTGAGTGAAACCGGATGACTGACAAGCTTTTAAAAGCGAAAGTAAATAAAAACACAAGGTACAACTGAAGGCCAACACGATCCCATTAGACAGTAGAAGTACTGTCTATCTGTATGTCGTGTGTCATATATGTTATGATGAATTAAAAATGGGGGACCCTGATGTAAACAAGACGAAAGTCTTTCTCTGGTCTGCATCCCCTTAACAATTGTATGTATTGAGCTGTACTGTACTGTACCCATTCTGCAATCTGTTAATAAACTTTTCAATCAATCAATCAAACCACATCAGAGCACCCTGCTACTGATGCTCCAAGATGGCGGCGCACATAGACGCAGCAGCTCTGTGCTCCCTAAAACGTCACTGTGTGTGTTTGTTAACTGTATTATTTTGTATGGTAGATATCATGGATGTGTTGTGTGGTAGAGTGGGTATGTAGGTATCGTTGTTTTAGGTGCTGCACAAACCAATCTCGTTGTACTGTATTGTGCAATGACAATAAAGCTTTCTACTTCTACTTATACTATTGTTGTATGTCTATTATGGTGATTGATAACACATTGGTGAGGCATTAGAAGTTAATTCATAAAAAGTAATTGATAGAGAAATTACAGGTCTGTACCAGTATTTATAGTATTTGGGAAGGGTGGGAGGGGGGATGGGTGAAACGTTCTCTGCACTACAGAAGGATGCCACCATGAGGCAGCAAGAGGTAACTGCACCTTGTTTACACATGGAGGAGAAGGGAAACCGGCAAGGTTTAAGCGAGGTAACTTTGGGCACAGTTTTAACATTTGTGGCGTTCACATTCTACGCTCTAGAAACGAGACCAGTGGTCACATCTGACCACAAGAGCTTGTACGAGAGCTAAACTTCATTGCGTTTAATGCATTGTTGTTTTATTTTTCTCTTGCTTAACCCAACTGGGCTCAACTCCAGGCTTTATCTTGCTAAAGAACAGTTTTTTTTAATGACAACGTTCCATAGTGTAGGTTTAATTCCTCGTCGACTAATTGTAGTGTGTAGTGTATTCCTCCATAGATTGGCTGAATGCAGCACTTAACCTTGTATTTGGGAATGACTTACCGTACTTTTCGGACTATAAGCCGCAGCTTTTTTCCCCATTTTTAGACCCTGCGGCTTATATAACGGTGCGGCTTATATGTGGACAAAACCCGAAAATCGAAATATTGCTTTTTTTTACTGCACTGAAATGTTATTCATCTGTTCCCTTATTTGCTAAACTTAATACAACTTGTAAATGAGTTAATGTTATTTGTCCGACAGTATTGTGTCCCAATGGGAGTCATTCTCTGTAGAGGTAGGAACTTAAAGCTCAATATAAGAACGGCCATGCACCACCACTCACAGAATCGAGAAAGAGCAATCAATCTGTCAATCCTTTCCGTGTCCGGGCCGGGTGAGGTTTCCCGTGTTGAGTCAAATTAAGCCGCAGGCTCCACTCCTTACATATGGTAATTAAACATTAAAACACATGCAGCTTATAGTCCAGTGCGGCTTATATATGTACACATCATTCAATTTAGCTGCTGCGGCTTATAGTCAGGTGCGGCTTATAGTGCGAAAAGTACGGTAACCTACTTCTCCTACTAGTATTTGTTAATGACTTAACCTACTTCTCCTATTAGTATTTGGGAATGACTTAACCTACTTCTCCTACTAGTATTTGTTAATTACTTAACCTACTTCTCCTATTAGTATTTGGGAATGACTTAACCTACTTCTCCTACTAGTATTTGTTAATGACTTAACCTAGTTCTCCTATAGTATTTGGGTATATACCTCTGCCATGTCTTCTTACTCTGTATTTGAAATGTCGCAGTAGGATCTTAATGTCAGTATGTTTATATGCAGACTGCTGGCTTGTTTGAACACATTATTCTTATGTATTATATATTAACATGTATGTAAACACTTGTGTAGCCTCCACACAGCCTGGTTGCTGGCTATGGAGAGATGGTTGATATTCCCTATTGTTAGACACTTGATTAATGTTGATAGGAGGTTTATGAACAATCACATGTACTATTAAATAACTGTGATGACCAGATAAAACAGACGCTGGCCCTAACGTTTCAAGATTGCTTTATTTTGTCCCTGGGGAAATTTGCCTTGGGACATAAAGGCTGCCACGTAAAAAAAATTATAATTTCACAATGGAAGCAGACAGTCACCATATAAAGTATCACACATTACTCTGCACTTCTAAGGGACATACTACTATTACTATCCTGTGCTTAATGAAATCCCTGCAACATTGTGTTCAGTAAGTGGTGTGCTCAGCTGTGAAGCTGTTTGAGTGTCTCACAAGATCAATGCCTTGGACAAATTTAAAGGGATGGTTTGTATTTTTACTTACAGTACCAATGATTGGTAGAGTCATTTCTCAAGACAGGAGCTTGACCGCATTGACTTTGCACGTGGCTAATTAGCCGGAGCTAGTATGGGAAACTATATGGATTGTGCTGAGAAAGGACTCTACCGATCAACGCCATGATCCGTAAGTAGCAAATAGGGCTAGGGTTAAAAAACTGAACTATCCCTTTAAAGGTGCTATATATACCATTTCTATGTAGAGTAATCATAAAATAATTTAAAAAAAAAACATCCACAGAGCTTTTAGAAAGGTGCATAATAAAGTTGTGTGCATGTATCTCCTCCCTACTTCCCATTTTCCCACAGGAATGCACCTGATTGGATAAATTACATGTGGATGCTCTAGTGTGACATCTAGTGGCTGAATGTTATCTATAGCACCTTTAAAGATAGAATATGTAATGTCATCAAACAGGCAAAAGAGGCACTCTTGGCATTGTACTTTGTTTTTGGTCTGATGTGTTTGGGGTTGTTATTGCTGGCCACACCTCAGGCTCGGCCAAGAGAGGCCTGGAGAAATCCACAGTATAATAAGCTACTAAACTCCAACCCACACGTCAGACCAAAACAAAAAAAGATTTACCCTGAGGTTGCTGTTTGACGGCATTCCAGATTCTACCTTTAATAATGAAGGTAGTGAACACTCAAAACGACCTCAAATCTAAATTTTAAATATTGACCCTGAATTCTAAAAGCAAAAAAAAAGGCCAAAACTGTCTGGAGTAGATCAACTCCTGTAGGGCCCACTGACCTGACCGTTAGCCCAGTGCCGTGTACTAATCAGTCAGTATGATACACTGAAGGAGGGACTGTGCGTCTGCCAATTGGCCACAGTACACAGAACACTGAGCAGTACATCACAGAGCCCAGGACAGAGGGCTCTGATGGACGGGAAGGTCAATAATGTTTTCAAGGATCAAAACCCCTTTGCAAATTGTGCCATTTAAACCAATGGGATCTCATTCGCAACCTCAGCATCATGGATGCCTGACCAATTGATCTACCGTTGTGGTAAAAACAGACATTTCTCTCTCTCTGCTTCTGCAAACCCTTCTTCCCTCCATCCTTCCTACCCCTCCCCCTTTCTCTCTGCCACACCCACCCCTCCTCTCTCCTCTCTCTCCTCTCTCCCTCCCTCCCATTGCTATTTTTCTTGTGTGTCTGGCAAATTAAATCAGGTACAATTGAAGCAGTAAAGATATTGGAAAACAAAATGACACTACATTTCTTGTCCGGGTTTGAGCCATAATCACAATAATAACTGTCAGTGTGATGGTTTGATTGCATTACCATTTGCCTGCTTATCGGTTAGTAGCACACATCCCATAATTACATAATCAATTCCCACTCAAACACCTCTATTAGAATGGAGAAAAAATGCGACAACAATTGAACATATTGTAAGGTTGAGGAACATTTGAAATAGTCTAGCAGGGACCGGGACCTCTTTGTCAACTCATATTCCGAGGACTTTGTTAATTTAGCCAACACATCAGTAATACTGTGTTTCTAAAAATAGAACATGCAGAAGGACCTCTTTAAAAGATGCTATAGATAACATTCAGCCACTAGATGTCTCACTAGAGCACCAGCATGTCACTTATCCAATCAGGTGCATTCCCCATGGGGAAATGGGAAGTAGGGATGGGATACATGCATGCAACATGTAAACAATGGGGGGCGGTCAGGTGGCGTAGCGGAGATTGTGCTCGTCACCAATGCAAGAGGCTGCGGTCTCGACTCCCGGAGAGTCAGCATTTCCTTGGCTTGGGCTGATCGCTATACTAACTCGTTTGGCTGAGTTAGTGGGAGGGAAGCCGTGGGTGGGTCCTGGGCGTTGTGGACAGCGACCCCTACAGTTCGGTCGGGGCGCCTGCACAGCGAGGGTAGGATCTGGAGAAAGGTAGTGTGACCTTCCACACGTTACACTCTCCCGGTGAGAATCTGCGCTGCCAGGCTGGCTGCCGGCTGGCTGCACATGTGTCGGAGGAAAACATGTGACAGTCTCCGGCCTCCCGGACCAACAGTAGGGGGGGGGGGTGTGCAACAACCAGGAAGGGGGTTGGGAATTGGCATAACGACTAACAGTGGGATGGGAGAAAAATCGGAAAAAGGAGGGGGAAAAAGATAATAAAAAAAAATTCAAAAAAACATGTAAACAATGTAACATGTAAACAATAACATCAATTTTGGACCCGCCAACATTTCAATGCATTAACACTTTAATCGCCGATGACGTGTTTAGACGTCATTCCTAGCCATGCTCATTCTGCCGAAGACGCCGTAACTCGTCTTTGATATCAATAATTAAAAAATCTGTGATCGAAATCATATTTCTCCTCCGGAGACATGAGATGTACTGGTGAGCTCCACTCAACTGTCTAACGGTTCAAGAGCGCCATCCGGTGGCCGATCGGCAGATCGGCCAAGAGGGAGGGGCGCGCCAAAGAGGAAGTGCTCATCCATAATCCGTCCGGGCACTCGCGATCGGTAGCCGGACCCCATCTCAACACACTGGATAATCAATCGCTCGCCCTAACTCAATAAACAACGTTATTTGGACGTATATAGTATTTTACAACCTGGAAATGGTTCATCAGGATCAACATCCCATAATCGAAAACTGTCTACTCCACGCTGATCGTCCAACGGCGCGAGGAAGATATGGTAAGATCCAGCGTTATTTTCTAACGTATTCCATATAAACTGCTCTGATGACTATATGGCCCACACTAGACGAATGGTATAACGTTGCCCACGGAATTATAAACGCCCCCTCGCCCATCCGGTCAATATCAGATGATACGTAGTAACTTCTAGAACCACGTCCAGTTGAAATTTTTTATCTCGCGCCGATTGCTATCAAACTGTATTTGATCATCAATATAATGCATTTGGAGCTATAAATCAAGTTCTGGAGAAAGCTGCAGAAAACGATAAAAACATACTTATACTTTAGACCATATTTTAGTATGAATATGTGAATGAAAAAGTATATCGTTGCTACACCCTGAACAATGGATATAGGACATTGAATGGGCCATAATAATGGCAATTTAGCAATAGAATTTAAAAAGTTATAGCCCTGCAAAGAAGGGGAACTTCTCCATAGACAAATAGAGCTGGCTAGGGATGGTAAATTATGAATTTAACCCATGGCGATCAAAGTGTTAATCAATGCAATATTTTTATTCTGCACCTTTCTAAAAGCTCTGTGAATGTATTCTTTTTTAGGAATGTTTACTCTACATAAACATCTTATCTATAGCACCTTTAACTCAATCCCCGCCAACAACGTTTATATACGTGTTTGGCCGACAACCGTTGAACGCCAACCACGTATATACGTTATTTGATTGTTTTTCCTTTTTTTGATATTTTTATTCATTATTCATCCGGGGACCTCGATGTTACCATAGGGAATGAGTGAGATCGCCAAAGTGCAATTCCGCCGCATCCAGCTAGAAAGCGGTATCGAGCACCCTATGAAACCTTGTATCATGGCCTGTGCAATGGTCAAATGTCACCGGGCTCACTTTTCTTTGTCGGGCGAATGGAGCGGTACTCCCGGTTCCATTGAAGCGCGTCAAAAATCCCGATCCATATGTTGTGGTGGGTTATGCCGTGGACCAAATGGACATCGGATGTACCAGATGGCGATCAAACAATTGGAATATTATTTTTGGAATACTCCCGATCACAGGTAAGGACTATCTGACGTAAATTTTAGCTTGATCGTGCAATGCTTTTATACCGATCGGGCTGATAAGCGTTTTTAGTGTTCAATACGAATGCCGTTACTGGTAATCAAATAATCAGAAACAACCCCCCCCCCCTTTCATGCATTCATGATGGAACATAATACCTATGATATAGATTTGATTTGGGAATAATAGCGTGTACAGGCAAGAAACGGCAACGTTTATAGTAGAATTGACGTAAACGCCTATTACTCAGCCTTTCGGGAATTACCCCAGACCACGCTATAACCATACTTATATTCACCACGGTATAACACGGGAACGTATGGATGAAGAAATGTATTCTTTTTCACATATTGAAACGAGGTGATGTCAAATGGCAAATGGGCCATAGTATTGTATCCATAGCTATAATATAGAATATAGTTATAGCTCTAGAAACAAGGTGACTCACTCCTATCTTTTAAAGCGTGGCAGTGCTAGAACGGGGCCCATCTAATGCCCGGCGGTCAATGAGTTAAATCTAGAGCTTTAATGCTCTTATTACTCTTCAGGAAATAACTGGCTCAGCACGGGGGAAAAGAAAGAGTTAACGACTAATAAAGTCAGAGAAGTTTTGAAGGGAGACTAATCAAGTCCTTCTCACGTCCTGTAATGGTTCATGTGAGCTACACACGGCTTACTGCCCCCCCACCATAAGAGCCTATAGCAGGCACAGGCTTACGCCCCCCCCCCCCCCCACCTTAAGAGCCTATAGCAGGCACAGGCTTACTGCCCCACCCCCCACACACACCTTAAGAGCCTATAGCAGGCACAGGCCTACTGCCCCCCCCCCCCCACACACACACATTAAGAGCCTATAGCAGGCACAGGTTTACTGCCCCCCCCCACACACATTAAGAGCCTATAGCAGGCACAGGTTTACTGCCCCCCCCCACACACATTAAGAGCCTATAGCAGGCACAGGTTTACTGCCCCCCCCCCCCCCCCCCCCACACATTAAGAGCCTATAGCAGGCACAGGCTTACTGCCCCCCCCCCCCCCCACACACACATTAAGAGCCTATAGCAGGCAAAGGCTTACTGCCCCCCCCCCCACACACACACATTAAGAGCCTATAGCAGGCACAGGGTTACTGCCCCCCCCCCCACACACACACACATTAACACTTTGAGTGCCAGCAACGCTTTATGTCGTTAGTAATAATAGTACTAAGTTATTATTACCCCTATTACTACTAGTACTAAGTTATTACTACCACTATTATTACTAGTACTAAGTTATTACTACCACTATTACTACTAGTACTAAGTTATTACTACCACTATTACTACTAGTGCTAAGTTATTACTACCACTATTACTACTAGTGCTAAGTTATTATTACCACTATTACTACTAGTGCTAAGTTATTACTACCACTATTATTACTAGTACTAAGTTATTACTACCACTATTACTACTAGTGCTAAGTTATTACAGTGCTAAGTTATTACTACCACTATTACTACTAGTACTAAGTTATTACTACCACTATTACTACTAGTACTAAGTTATTACTACCACTATTACTACTAGTACTAAGTTAAGTTGAACCTTTATCAATCCCCTTGCGGACATCCTGTATTTGACCCATCCTAACTCTTTAGGAGCAGTGGGCACCACACCATAGCTGTCAACACTCACGGTTTTACCGGGATTCTCCTGTTTTTTCGACCCTCTGCACGGCCTCTTCACGGCTCAGGGATTGGTACGTATTTTGTACTTATTATTATTATTATTATTTTTTACAAAATGGGTGCAATTCTCTTCCGTGACGACAGGTGGCAGCAGTGTAGATTAGACCGTTATCACAGGAAGTCAGACCGTTGCGACCAGAAGAAGACAGCGACGCGACCGGATAAAGCTCAGAGGAGCTCAGGGGAGAGAGTAGACGCACCGAGGCGGCCGCGGACCGAGGGTGTCAAATCAACTTAGCCAGTGTCTCTTGATTGCCCACTCTGTGGCTTTTGTCTCTGGAACAAAAGGTTTGCAAATCTTCTGTGGATAAAACAATACAAATGCAGGAATGTGTAAATGTGTTGGTTGGTGAACACTAACAGCCGTTTGCTCCTGCTCCTGCCATTCCTCCACAGATAGCATGCCTTCACTGACGCCCAATTTCCTGAATGCGATTTATACATATAAATAAATTGATCAGTTTTAAAAGTTGTCGTGAATTGTCATGGTATGACAAATACAGTTACTGGTAACTCGCAGGCATTGCAGAGATATTGAGGAAAAACACAAAATCGCATTGGCTTTTTTTCTATCTCATTTTTCTCTGTAGAATGAATGAAAACTTTATTTAACAGATTGCAGAATGGGTACAATACAGTACGGCTCAATACAGACATACTACACAGACATAATAGACACACACACACTGTTCCAAAAATGATATTCCCATTTCCCACTGCTAAATTAATGACCATAGGTATTTTTTATAGCTTTTTCAGGAACATGGCATGTCTTTTTTTATCATGCATATCCTGTGTCTATATTTTTTTGCATTTTGCACAATCAATGCGGGCGTGACCACCTGCATTTCACTGTATGTGACAAATAAACCTCTTGATTCTTCTTGAGTTGTCGTATTAATATGTAGCCTACAGTGATGTGCAATACACAATTGTTAAGGGGATGCAGACCAGAGGACTTCTTCCCCCATTTTCAATTCATAACATTTATGTATGAATTGTAAGATTTCAATAAATATGAACATGTTAATGCTACTACTAAAACTGAATTTATACTGAATTTGTCTTACACTTAATGCAGGGATGTTCACAGCATTTCACTTTCAACCAGGTATCTGATTAATTTAATGTAGCAACTAGTTCACCCAGTCCTTGTTGGACTGAGTGATAAGTGGTTGCCTAGTGGAGATTTAGGATTCACTGACTGTAGACTGTAAGAAAAAAAGCTGCAAGAAAACTAAATGTCTGGCATCTATGGTTTCCAAATACTGTCAAATTACAGTAAAATCAAATGCATTTACAGATTACAACCTTTATTTAATGGTTATTTTGATAAAAGGTAATTTACTGTATTTTTATAGCATTTACACTCTACACAGTAGGAAAACAAAATAATACCGGTTTTGACCAGCAGATGGCAGCGACGAGGCAGCTCCATTGGGAGGGGGCGGGGCCGGGTGGGAGGGGGCGGGCTGATGGGGCGGGGCCAGGAGAAGGGGCATGGCTAAAACCTGCACGTATTTTGAAATCCCAATGTTGACAGCTATGCACCACACATAGTGCAGTGTCCGGGGACCAACTCCAACTGGAATGCTAAGCTAGGCTATCTTGCAGCCAGCAGTGTCAGACTCTGGAGAAGATGGTGAGCACATTTCCATTCCCATAATGTTGGAGTGTTCCTTTAAACTCACCCTCTCTCCATCCCTCTCCCTCCCTCTCCCTCTCTGGTGAAATATGCAGACTTGACCTTTCATTGTCGCAGCTCGTCTCTGATAACAAATTATCTCCTCTGTAATTGTCTCTCAGGTGAGAGCGCAGAGCCAGGCAGAATGAGCTCCCTGTGATCACACACACACACGCGCGCGCACACGCACACACACACACACACACACACACACCTCTTCAAATAACACACATAAAACACATGATGAACTCATGAAATCGAATATATATAACTTCTCTACCTCTGAATATATTCAGTATAACTCCTCTACCTCTGAATATATTCTGTATAAAGGCTTGTGTCCACAGCGGACGTTTTTTTCAAGACGGACCGGTTTGAAGAGCAAAAAAAAAGGGCGTTTTCCTGAGTCTCGCGACTGCCGCGGCTCCCCCACTTGCTCGATGTTGATTGGTCGGTCGAAAAAAGTTACCTTGATGAGCGTGCTCCTTTCCAAAAGTTGAACTAGTTTCAACTTTAGGCGCTGGGAGCGCTCCGCCCAAAAAACGCTGCCGCCGAGAGCGCATAAACGCGAACCTCTGAATATATTCTGAATATAACTTCTACATCTGTATATATTCTGAATATAACTTCTACATCTGTATATATTCTGAATATAACTTCTACATCTGTATATATTCTGAATATAACTTCTACGTCTGTATATATTCTGAATATAACTTCTACATCTGTATATATTCTGAATATAACTTCTACGTCTGTATATATTCTGAATATAACTTCTACGTCTGTATATATTCTGAATATAACTTCTACGTCTGTATATATTCTGAATATAACTTCTACGTCTGTATATATTCTGAATATAACTTCTACGTCTGTATATATTCTGAATATAACTTCTACGTCTGTATATATTCTGAATATAACTTCTACGTCTGTATATATTCTGAATATAACTTCTACGTCTGTATATATTCTGAATATAACTTCTACGTCTGTATATATTCTGAATATAACTTCTACCTCTGTATATATTCTGAATATAACTTCTACCTCTGTATATATTCTGAATATAACTTCTACGTCTGTATATATTCTGAATAGAACTTCTACGTCTGTATATATTCTGAATATAACTTCTACCTCTGTATATATTCTGAATATAACTTCTACCTCTGTATATATTCTGAATATAACTTCTACCTCTGTATATATTCTGAATATAACTTCTACCTCTGTATATATTCTGAATATAACTTCTACGTCTGTATATATTCTGAATATAACTTCTACATCTGTATATATTCTGAATATAACTTCTACGTCTGTAGCAACACACATTACGGTGACCCCAGAGGTCTAGGAGCAACATTAATAATTGTTTTTTATTTCACCACTAGAAGTGCAAGAATAATAAGAGTGACTTTTCTAATCACATATTTCCACTCTCTCCACTGTTATATCCTAAACGACAAACATAGTATAGTTATGGATTTCTGGAAAGAAAAAACAAGAAAAAAAACAAACCTCTCAAAAGTGAAAATAAAATATGATATATCTTTAGTATTGAATACATAAAGTGTAATAGAAAAACTGGAGCACTGTTTGAAACAATAATCTGTTTGTCTGTGGTGCAGCTACTCCCCCAACCACCTTTACCATACAAAGAAGCATCCTCTACTTTGTTTCAAAGGGTGATATTATGGATCCGTGTCGAGGTTATAAACAATATTCAAGTTTCTTTATTAGTTGTCATACAGAAGTACAGAATACTTTTATACAAAATTCGTCTTTCTGTTACGCTCCAGAGACTGTGCTAGACAAAAGGATAAGTATAAAATAAAATAAGTATAGCACGTATAAAATAGAAGTCACGTACGTAGACACAAGTGTTCAGTATGTACATATGTACAATGTTCAATGCAGAGTAGAAGTAACTGAGTTACCATACAATATACTATACAATATACTATATAGTGCAAAGGAGAAATGGGATGAGGTACAATTTAGGTACAATTTACAGTAAGGTGTACTGAGGTATGGGTTGTAGTGCAAATTCTTTGCCAATAAATATAAAGTGTGTTTAGGTGTTCTAAAGTGTGTAGAGTGGGTGCTGCAGTGAGTTGTTTGTTTTAAGTGAGTGTGTGCGTGTGGATGTGTGTGCTGTGAGCATTTCTAACTAGTTATGGAAGAGGTACATTCCTTCTCAAATCAACCTGGAACAGCTTTAATCATATCTACCAACAAACATCTGCTCAGAAAGACACAAGACTAAATCTCAGACTATTTCTGCAGGTCCTTGACACAAACAATGAACGAACGAATGAACGCTGTATATCCTGTACAGCAATAATAAATATATATTCATAATTATATTCCTGCCAGCCCTGCAGATACTCTTTATATTCTATGTATTACTCCTAATATTGTGTAATCTGTACAACAGTGACCCTTGATCCTTTGTCTCCACTACTTCCACAATACATCCAGCGATTATTTATATACCTTTCTTTTTCAATTGAAATGTCTTATTTCTATTTCCATGTTTATATTAATCCAGTTGTGTTGTTTCCGTCTCCTTTGTGTGAGCAGAGCACCAAGCTCCTGTGTGACACACTTGGCGAAAGAAACCTCATTGTAATTCTGGGTCTAATTTAATCTATTTCTTGATTTCTATCTCGCTCTGTTCAACACACACCAACCAACTAAACTGGCAGACTGTGATTGTGTGTGTGTGTGTGTGTGTGTGTGTGTGTGTGTGTGTGTGTGTGTGTGTGTGTATGTTCAGGCAAGTGTGTGTTCATGGTGTACGATTGTGTGCATATGTGTGCGTGTGTGATTGTGTCACCGTAACACAAAAGGAGTGAGCGGATACATGTCTCTGGGGTCTGCGCTCTACTAGAGGTGACCCACTTATACGCACACATGCACACACTCACACAAACACGTACAGTCTCCCATTGCCTCTCAAGCACAGATACACATAAACACACACACACTCATAACAGTAAAAAGGTGGCTTTGCACGTTTCCTGGGATACATGCTTGTTCGCTGAATGCGAGACCTTTAATTAGGCTTTAGTACAGTGCACACTGTATAACTAATCTGATTACATTATTCACATAATTTGCTTCATGTGTTTGTTTATAAACCTACCCTTACCTTAACACTAACCTAACACTAACCTAACACTAACCTTAACACTAACCTAACACTAACCTTTAAAACTAACCTAACACTAACCTAACCTAACACTAACCTTACCACTAACCTACCACTAACCTAACCTAACACTAACCTTAACACTACCCTAACACTAACCTTAACACTAACCTAACACTAACCTAACACTGACCTTAACACTAACCTAACACTAACCTAACACTGACCTTAACACTAACCGAACACTAACACTGACCTTAACACTAACCTAACCTAACACTAACCTAACCTAACACTGACCTTAACACTAACCTAACCTAACACTAACCTAACCTAACCCTATTGTTTTTTTTTTTTTTTATATTATATTTTTTGCACAAATCTCTCCAATATTCAAAACATCTCTTTCCACATCATCATATGCAATTTCCAGGATTTGCCTTTTTCTTTTTTGTAAGAACATACAAAACATGTAAAGGACTCATACAAATACATTAACAACTGACATGGAAAATAAAAAAAGACTTACGAAAAAAGAAACATACTATACTATACATTATGCGTATACATCCCTGATATATATACTTTGCATGTAGACCGAACTACCTTCGAGCAGGTATGTGCTGCATCCTCTATCGGGATGCCACCCTTCTCCATATTGCATGTGAGAGAAAGCGCCCCAGACACATGCAGTTGTGCATTATAACATGCATGCATGCATGTCTCCAACACATGTATGTGGGTACGTGTATCACGTAAGCATGTGTACCTGCCTCATATGTGTGTGTGTGCATCTTCCTGGTATGTGACTGTACTCCTATCTCTTGTGTGTGTCTCGTATCCATGTGTGCCTCTGCCCCCTATGTGAGTGTATATCTCAGATGTGTATATATATGTGCGTCTCAGCTACGTATGTGTGTGTCTCCTATATACATGTGTATCCCCCATATGTGTCAGTGAAAGCCTATACTTCAACTATGTGTATATGTAGGTGTGTGTATGCCTATTTCCTATAAGTGAGTATGTGCATGCATGTGTGCCCCTGACGTGTATACCTTATCCTTGTGTATATGAGTGTGTGTAAACCTATTATGTACACATATGAATATGTGTATCCTAGATACTTGTATGCGGCTATACCTGCGCACATGTGAGTGTGATAGAGACAGTGACCGTTCCATAGATACACCATCCGGACATAAAATACATGTACATACATACACAATACATTATAAAGCACAAGTACCATCAGATCAGATCCCCTTTTTTCATATTCATCCTTGATAACATTGTAATCCCACCTTAATCATTTGTCCCCAGACCGTTCAGTCAGGCGTAGAAAACTGTCCCATACCTCAGCGAAAATATCCTCTCTCCCTGCGACTCTATACGTCACCCTTTCATATGATGCTGTCCGGAACATTAGTTCCATCCATTCTTTAAAAGTAATATCAACAGTTGATTTCCAATGTCGTAATGCAATTCTACATCCTGATATCATGGCCATTCTATACCACATTCCCCGGTATTTAGGCAGTTTAATCCCTTTCGGTACTATACCCAAAACATATGCCATTGGGGCGTTATTTATCTTCACATTCAGAACCTTACTTAGGAATATCACAATTTGATCCCACATTTTCCGGACCTTCTCACATTCGTACAGCATGTGCAGTAAAGTGCCTGTCTCCTTCTCACATCTCCAGCAGATGTCACTGTCCCTTAATTTCAGTCTGGCCAGTTTACTAGGCGTCCAATAGCTTCTGTTCAACACTTTGTAAAAAATAAGTTGTGATTGCGCCTCCCTAGAGAATTTACCCCATTTGGACACCAGTTTCTCCCACATTTCCTCAGTAATATCCTCACGTACATCGTTCTCCCAGCTCAATCTCAGACCCGCCAATTTGGGTGCATTGTATTCTCTTATAACATCATAAAATCTTGACGCACCGCCTTTCCTACGCCATCCTCTATAGAATATTTCTTGAATTGCAGTAATCGGGCCACACTTTGGTCCTCCTATTGATGACGATATACAATGTCTAATCTGTAGGAATTTATAAAAGTTTTTATTATCTATATCAAAATCCTCTTTAATATCCTCAAACGGCAAAACCCCATCTTCCCCGGCTATATCACCTAGTACATGTATCCCCCTTTTAATCCAATCGTCCCATATGACTGATTTCTTACCAATCTTTAGTTTCTTATTATACCATATAGAGGCTCTCGTAGTTAAATATGGGCTATCACCAGTCATTCTGTGCGATTGATTCCAAGTTTCCCTGATAAATGCCATTAAAGGGTTTTTAAAAGGTATAGGTCTGTCTGATTGTGTCAGGAAGGATTCCAGAGATGAGGGATATATCATTTCCTCCTCCATCCTGACCCAAGCAGGTGCCTCCTCAGACGAGTGATTCAGTTTGGAGAGCTGGGAGAGCGAGAATGCATAGTGATACCAATCTAGTTTAGGCAGGGATAAGCCGCCATTTTCCTTTGCTGCATACATTTTGGCCCGTCCAAATAGCGGCCTTTTGCCCCCCCACAGATATACATTAATGACTTTGTCATACTGTTTGAGTAACTGGGTCGGGAGAGTCAGCGGCAGCATATATAGGATATAATTTAATTTGGGAGCCAATATCATTTTTACTAAGTTTATCTTCCCCAGGAGGGACATATTAATCTTGGCCCAATTCTGGGTCAGAGCACTAATGTGTTCGATTATAGGGGCAATATTGGCTTGCATCAACTCTTTCAGACCTGGGATCAGCTTTATTCCTAGGTATATCAACCCTGACGGCATCCATCTGTATTGCCACCCCCTTCTGATATCAGGGGGACAGCACTTAGAGAGAGGCATTGCTTCTGACTTGCTCCAGTTGATTGTGTACCCAGATATTTCGGAGAAGGACTCGATAATAGTTCCAATGACCCCAGCTGCTGTTCGGGGATTGCTGGATACCAATAAGATATCGTCCGCATACAAAAATTATTTATGTTCTACCTGCCCCGCTATTACCCCTTTGATGTCCTGATTAGTCCTTAGTGCGATAGCAAGTGGTTCGAGGAAGAGCGCAAACATTTGGGGAGAAAGCGGAGAACCTTGCCTCGTCCCCCTCCCTAGGTTAAAGGGCGAGGATACGATCCCGTTGGTCAATACTGATGCCATCGGATTTGTGTATAACAGTTTTACCCACCCAGTAAACGATGGTCCGAACCCGAAGCGCTCTAGCGTGTGAAATAAGAATGCAAATTCCACCTTATCAAAGGCCTTTTCGGCATCCAATGAGAAGGCCACTGTAGGTTCTGTATCATTCCTGACCTTCCACATTATGTGTAGGAGTCTGCGGATATTATCAGCTGAGTTTCTCCCCTTCACAAAGCCCACTTGATCTGAATGCACCAAAGTTGGTAGTACATCTTCTATTCTATTCGCAAGTATCTTTGGCAATACTTTTTCTTCCAAGTTGCTCAGGGATATAGGTCTATAGCTTCCACAGCATTGAGGGTCTTTGCCCTTTTTCTGTAGTAACGTAATAGTGGCCGATCTCAAGCTAGTGGGCAAGCCCCCCTTTAACAATGAATCCTCATATACTTTTAATAGTCTCGGAGCGATTATATCACTGAATTGTTTGTAGAAATCGGGAGTAAACCCGTCGTCTCCTGGTGCTTTACCCAATTTAAGGCTGTTGATTGCCGCGTGTATTTCTTCTATCGAGACCCCCCCCTCCATTGATTTTACTTGTTGTTTCGATAACGACGGTAATTTGATTTTGTCGAAGAACGCGTTCATTTTTAGCTGATCCACCGCCTTCTGTGGGGTATACAAGTCCTGGTAGAAGCACCTGAAAACATTATTAATTTCCTTTTTGTCTGTAATAATCATTTTTTTTTATCCACTTTTTCTCCCATTTTCTATATTTTTTCTCCCATCCCAATATCGTATCATCCAATTCAACCCTCCCCTGTCACGGACGCTGTTTCTTGCCTCCCACAAGCCGGCTGCAATGTGGACTAAGTCATACATAGCACAAGTCCCCTCCGATACTTGAAACAGCAGTCGCATCTTTTCACCTGCGCAGCTCGATCTCTCAGTGGCGAGGAGTAACGCGTGGGAGGCTCACGCTGCCCCCGACACTTCCTGATTCTACTGCACAGGCGCACCAACCGACCTGTGGGAGTCGCTGTCCACAACGCCCGATCCCGACCCTTCAGTTTCCCTCCCCGTAATACGGCCAATGTGTATTACTGTGGACGACCAGCTAAACTGAAAACAATGTGGAGAGCTGGATTCGAACACGCGAACCCAGCGTCTCCACATTGGTGGCGAGTGCCTTGCCCACTACACCACCTAGCCGCCCCATGTCTGTAATAATCTTGTCATCTTTATTACGAATCGAGGATATAATATTTTGATTTTGCATTTGTTTAACCCGATTCGCTAGTATTTTACCCGCTCTCTCCCCTTGTTCATAGTATCTTTGGTTGGTCCTAAATAACGCATATTCAGCCTTCTTTTGATATATGTTGTTCAATTCGTATTTGGATTTGCTTAGGTTTCTCCACGTTTCTGGGTCTGGTCTCTGACTGTGCTGTTTCGAGAGTATTTTAATTTCCTCATCTAACGCTGTCATTTTTTGTTTCTCTGCCCTTTTTAGTATCGCACCGTATTGTATGAGTCGTCCTCTCATGTAAGCTTTACATGTGTCCCACATTATGCCACTATCATCTATTGACCCTTCATTAAGTTCCCAAAATTCCTTAAATATAGTTCTAATGTACGCACACGATCCTTTATCATTTAACATCAGGTTATTGAATCGCCATCTCCGAGATCGTTGCCCTTCCTCCATGGATGTGATCACTAAATCAACCGGAGCATGGTCAGATATTACAATGTTCCCTATCCCAGTACCTGCTACCTGTTCTACCAGTGCGCTAGAGATCAGGAAATAATCTATTCTAGAGTATGAGGAATGCGGGTGAGAGTAAAACGTGTAGTCTCTTTCTTGTGGGTTCATAACCCTCCAAATATCCACTAGACCCAATTCCTCTATCAGAACACCAACCGCCAGTCTCCCTGCGTTGTCAGCAGTCCTGGGTTGATACGATTTGTCCATTAAGGTGTTTCCAACCAGGTTGAAGTCCCCCCCTATGATTACGTTGCTATTCCCTATTTTCCTGATTACCTCACATACCTCATGGAAAAAGTCTGAGGACGACCCGTTGGGCGCATATATATTAGCTAAAGTAGTCCTCTGTCCCTCTAAATCAGCATCCAGTATAACCCATCTTCCCTCATCATGTGAGAAACTATTGTGCACCTTTAGGTCTATGTTTTTTCTCACCAATATTGCCACCCCCCTCTTCCTAGAAGAGAACGTACTATAGTATATTTGTCCCACCCAATCCCTTTTAAGCTTGGCCGACTCCTCCTCATCCAGGTACGATTCCTGAATTAGTGCAATATCGGTCTTTTTTTGTTTCAAGAACGTCAATATCTTTTTTCTCTTAATGGGATGATGACATCCGTCTATATTCCACGATATTATTTTAATCAGCCCCATATTCCTCGTAATGCATCTCCCCTGTGCAATCCAGGACGTAGTACCTCTATGTCTGGGGCGCCAACTCCCACATTTCCATATCTAGTTCCTGAGACTGTGAAGATATATATACAATAGTATAGCATACAATGAAATAAAAAAGAACATATAAAAACATAAATACATTCCCCCCCCCCACATTTACCCAAGCTACGTTCGATATGACCCCAGATAGAACAGTCGTACCGAGGGTGAGATCGATACTCACCCATGCACCTTGGTCCCCCTCGACTAACAGAGGAGTGCATATGGCACAAGGCAGGTTGCCCAAAACTGTGCCCCTACTATCTTGTATACCCTGATGTAACGTATGGCTCACACTGTAATCTATATACAGTGCGATCAATTCAACTGAACTTGACAAAACGGTAACGTTTCCAACAATTAACATTTGTATATCTCTCAGATATATATTGGTACATTGTAACTTCTATGACATAGCCATAATGGCCTGTGGTTCATTTCGTTATACTTTTCCTGTATCCATCCGGGATATTTCCCCTCCCACAATTTTATCATACTCTCCTATCCATTGCCCTCTATTCTCATTTCAAATTTTTTATTTTTTTTTGTCTTTTCTTTTATATACATATTGGCATTTTGTGATGTTATTTATTCTATGACGATGCCCCCGTGACTTATCTGTATCCATGCGCTTCATGAACTTTATCTCAATTGTCCGCCTCCGACTGTCCCCGTCTGAATCCCTGTAGTTTCTCCCGGTATCCGTGATGACCATTGCCCTGCTGTGCGGGGCGTTCAGTCCCCGTCGCCTGCATGTCGTCCCCCGGTCCCCGTTTTCTTCCCACTGTCTGCCACGGTGATCTTGAATCCACGTTTTGCCATATCCGCCGTCGCCTCCGCTGCGCTCTGGTACAGGCGGGTGCCATCTTCGTAGAATACCCTCATCTTCGCTGGATACGGTGTCTGGAACTTGAGATTCTTCTCCTTCATTATTCTCTTGGCCTCGGCATATTCTCCTCGCTTCTTCAGTATTTCAGTGGGGAAGTCATGGTCGACATAGAAGCGTTCGTTGCCACATGAGACGTTTTTCTTCTGCCACGTTCGGCGTATTATCTCTTCCTTCATTTTGTAACTCCCAAACTTAACCACGATTGACCGTGGTTTCAGCTGTGGGTTGTTAGGCCTTGGGGCCAGTGCCCGGTGTGCTCGTTCGATACGAAGGTCCATGTCATGAGGCAGTCCGAGTGCGTCCTTAAACAAGCCGTCTAGAAATCCATGCATGTCCTTTCCCTCTTTCTCCTCCGGGATACCATACACCCGCAGGTTCTCTCTCCTCGTTCTGCCCTCTTGGTCGAGCAGTTTAGCCTCCATGTCGGCCTGCCTCTGTATCAGTTTTTTTATTAAAACCGTCGCCGCATCAAGCACATTTTCATTTTCTCCGATTCTCCCCTCCGTTTCACAGAGCCTGTCGTTCATTTTGTTCATATCATTCTTTATCTCCCGAAACTGACGCTCATTGTCTTTTCTGAAGTCTTTGAGCTCGTTGTATATGTTCAACAGCGTGGCTTCTTGTTCACAGTCATCGTCACCATCTTTTCCTCCCGTTACGTCGTCATTCTCTGCCATTCCGTCGTCCTTTTCAGTTGTAATCGTGTTCGCCCTACGTCTCGTGATAGCCCCTTCTTTCATCCCTATTAAATATGTACCCTGGTGTTGTTAATAAATGTTTTCCGGGGCTAAATCATTTTGCTGTCGGGGAGCTCGCGAGTTAAGCAGCCATGTTCTTCCGCGGTCAAACCGGAAGTCAACCTAACACTATTGTACCACTAACCTAAGACAGACACCACACCTAACACTAACCTAACACTATTCTAACACTAACCTAACACTATTTTAACACCTACCTAACCATAGTCTAACACTAACACTATTTAACACCTACCTAACACTATTCTAACACTAACCTAACACTATTTTAACACCTACCTAACCATAGTCTAACACTAACACTATTTAATACCTACCGAACACTATTCTAACACGAACCTAACACTATTTTAACACTAACCTAACACTATTTTAACACCTACCTAACCATAGTCTAACACTAACACTATTTAACACCTACCTAACACTATTCTAACACGAACCTAACACTAACCTAACACTATTCCAACACTAACCTAACACTATTCCAACACTAACCTAACACTATTCCAACACTAACCTAACACTATTCCAACACTAACCTAACACTATTCCAACACTAACACTATATATATATATTTTTTTTTAAGATGTATTTTTTTTCCGCTTTTTGCTACTAGGCAGTCCAGTAGAGAGAGAGAGAGGAGGAACGGGAGACGGAGTGGGGGGAAGACATTCGGCAAATAACGACGGGTCCAGGAATCGAACCCGGGTCGGCCGTGCCGCGACTCAGCGCGTTGGGGCGCCCACACTAACACTATTCTAACACTAACTTAACACTATTATAACACTAACTTAACACTATTATAACACTAACCTTAACACTAACCTAACCTAACACTAACCTTAACACTAACCTAACACTAACCTAACCTAACACTAACCTTAACACTATTCTAACACTAACATAACACTATTCTAACACTAACAATATTTTAACACCTACCTAACACTATTCTAACACTAAACTAACACTAACTAACTATTATAACTCAACACTAACCTCTGACTATCTCTGACATACCATAACATACTGTATCTCTGACAGACCATAACACACTGTATCTCTGTCAGACCATAACACACTGTATCTCTGTCAGACCATAACATACTGTATCTCTGACAGACCATAACATACTGTATCTCTGTCAGACCATAACATACTGTATCTCTGACAGACCATAACATACTGTATCTCTGTCAGACCATAACATACTGTATCTCTGACAGACCATAACATACTGTATCTGACAAACCATAACATACTGTATCTGACAAACCATAACATACTGTATCTCTGTCAGACCATAACACACTGTATCTGTCAGACCATAACACACTGTATCTCTGACAGACCATAACATACTGTATCTCTGACAGACCATAACATACTGTATCTCTGACAGACCATAACATACTGTATCTGTCAGACCATAACACACTGTATCTATGACAGACCATAACATACTGTATCTCTGACAGACCATAACATACTGTATCTGTCAGACCATAACACACTGTATCTATGACAGACCATAACACACTGTATCTATGACAGACCATAACACACTGTATCTATGACAGACCATAACATACTGTATCTCTGTCAGACCATAACATACTGTATCTCTGACAGACCATAACATACTGTATCTGTCAGACCATAACACACTGTATCTCTGTCAGACCATAACATACTGTATCTCTGACAGACCATAACACACTGTATCTGTCAGACCATAACACACTGTATCTCTGTCAGACCATAACATACTGTATCTCTGACAGACCATAACATACTGTATCTGTCAGACCATAACATACTGTATCTCTGTCAGACCATAACATACTGTATCTCTGACAGACCATAACACACTGTATCTCTGTCAGACCATAACACACTGTATCTGTCAGACCATAACACACTGTATCTCTGTCAGACCATAACACACTGTATCTGTCAGACCATAACATACTGTATCTCTGACAGACCATAACATACTGTATCTGTCAGACCATAACACACTGTATCTGTCAGACCATAACACACTGTATCTCTGTCAGACCATAACATACTGTATCTGTCAGACCATAACACACTGTATCTCTGATAGACCATAACATACTGTATCTGTCAGACCATAACATACTGTATCTCTGACAGACCATAACATACTGTATCTGTCAGACCATAACATAATACTGTATCTCAGTCAAACCAGTGTGATAGAGGGAAGGATTAGAAGACATCGGGGTGAAAAAGGGCAACATTGGAGATAAAATGTTTCTACAGGAGGGGAGCTCCAGTAGCTCACCGCGTACCTCGAACGCTATTTCGGCGTCGGGGACAACCGTGCTCGTCACGGATCTGGGGTAGCGAGTTTGACTCCCGGACAAGCCGTAACTTTCTCAGAGTGTCTTTCCCCCCATCTGTACCCCCATTCAACCTGTTTCTGTCGGTCATACTTGACCAGAGAAAAAGCGATAAACGCAAAAAGAACCAGCGGAATGGTCAAAGTTAAAAAAAAAAAAAAAATGTTTCTACAGGATAATGACAATATACAGGGTACGTCTCTCTCTCCTTTTCTCCCCTTCTCCCTTTCTCCCTCTCTCCCTCGCTCCCCCCAGGCTGTATCCCTCCGTCTGTGATGTGATAAAACAAACATAATCATTCTCTCATCAAATCCTTTGATCCCTGGATGAGGGAGTCTTCTCTTTATTATCATATTCATACCTCTGTCTGTCTGTCATCTATCTATCTCTCTACCATATGTATATATTCATCTATCTATCTATATATCCATCCATCTATCCGTCCATCTATCCGCCCATCAAGTCAAGTCAAGTCAAGTCAAGAGTTTTATTTGTCACGGCATACAAGTTAAATGCGGGGGGTCTTGCCCCCAACGATTGTGCAATAATACAATAATACAATAATAAGAATCCAATAGGATGAGAATAAGACATTTGTGCAATAATACAAGTAATAAGATAATAACAAGTAATAACAAGAGGTGCAAATCCAGAGCCTGCAGAATAATGAAAGACCCTCATCACCCCAACAACAGCATGTTCAAGCTGCTGCGGTCAGGCAAACGCCTGCGAACACCAGCAACTAGGACAGACAGACTTCGGCTCAGCTTCTTCCCCCAGGCCATCAGAGCCTTGAACACTGAACTCTTCACACACAAGCACACATGAGCACACACACAACACACACACTGTATACACTCACACACTAGCAGCCACTTTAACATGAGCACACACACTCATGCTGCACACGCTCACACTTATGGTCACTTTACAAAAGGAAAGGTCACTTTAAGAATTGTATAGTAAAGCTTGAGATTGTATAATATAGCATTGTATAGCAGTGTACATAAAGACCCAGTGCCTCATCCGTAGCTAACAGTGTATTGCACTACCACAGGACCTAGCATGTCCTACCATGCTCTGTAAAAACTCATGTATACAGATATGCCCTACTTTGATTACTTGTATTATTGCACAATGTCGTTCTATTGGATTCTTATTATATTATTATTATTGTATTATGCACAATCGTTGCGGGCAAGACCCCCCGCATTTCATTGTATACTTGTATGCCGTGACAAATAAAACTCTTGACTTGACTTGACTTGAAGACATATCAGGTATATGTACATGAAGTTTACAAAAAGCATGGTAAGACATGCTAGGTCCTGTGATAGTGCTGTGACTGTTAGCTACGGATGAGGCACTGGGTCTTATGTACACTACTATACAATGCTATATTATACAATCTACAGTTATACTATGTGTCCTTATGCTCCCTTGTTCCGTCTCTCTCCTCCACCTCTACCCACCCCCCTCCCAGAGAGTGTGATAATGCAGCCATAATCCTTCTCTTCTCTCGATCCCTCAGTCGAATAAAAGAATGGATATAAGCACATTACAAATCTCATTACGAGGCTTTAGGTATGCCTCTGTGTGTGTGTGTGTGTGTGTGTCCAACCATCCCATCAACAGCTTACAGTAGGTACGCATGCATACAGGATGGAGATAGCGCGCGCAAGAGGGAGAAAGAGAGAGAGAGATAGAGAGAGAGAGAGAGAGAGAGAGAGAGAGAGAGAGAGAGAGAGAGAGAGAGAGAGAGAGAGAGAGAGATAGAGAGAGAGAGAGAGAGAGAGAGAGAGAGAGAGAGAGAGAGAGAGAGCTTTGATAATCACTACTTCTGTGCGTATGAGTGGTGGTGGGGTGTGTGTGTGTGTGTGTGTGTGTGTGAGAGACCTGCTTGTTTAGCTCTGAAAGGGGGGGCGGGCAATGATAACGTTCAACATGAGATTTGCATAAACAGACAAGCAGGGGTTTAAGCAGGGAGGAACACACACACACACACACACACTCAAATACACACACAATAGAAATTAATCTATTGTATTTTGCTCTCTGCTGTTCCATTGTGTGCGGTATCTAGATGCCTGATTCGATCTGTGGTGCCTGATTACACCTCATATTATTCAGTTCAGATCATCTTTATGTATCCAGAGTCAGCCAGGCGTGCACTGATGCAGAGCAGCAGCAGAGTGGTGTTTAAAATGATTCGGCTCACAATTAGTCCATGAATCTTTTGTTTTTTTATTACACACATAACCCCTCCCTACTCCTGGAGCCATTCAGAGTGCTTCCATTTGAAATCACCAAGCCTCCAATACGTCCCAATGGACTCAATAGTTCCCAATAGTTCCCAAAGCCTATGGTTACCAGGCAACATCTCTTCATAAGCAGTGCTTGGACACACTCCCATGCAGAGCTCCCTCTACGCCTGTACGTCACAGCCTGCTAAACATCACACTCCCTTTTTTTTTTTTATCCACTTTTTTTCTCCCATTTTCTATATTTTCTCCCATCCCAATTTCGTATCATCCAATTCAACCCTCCCCTGTCACGAACGCTGTTTCTTGCCTCCCACAAGCCGGCTGCAATGTGGACTAAGTCATACATAGCACAAGTCCCCTCCGGTACTTGAGGTAACAGCAGTCGCATCTTTTCACCTGCGCAGCTCGATCTCTCAGTGGCGAGGAGTAACGCGTGGGAGGCTCACGCTGCCCCCGACACTTCCTGATTCTACTGCGCAGGCGCACCAACCGACCTGTAGGAGTCGCTGTCCACAACGCCCGATCCCCACCCATCAGTTTCCCACCCCCTAATACGGCCAATGTGTATTAGTATGAACGACCAGCTAAACTGAAAGCAATGTGGAGCGCTGGGCTCGAACAGGCGAGCCCAGCGTCTCCAGCATTCGTGGCGAGCGCCTTGCCCACTACGCCACGTAGCCGCCCCTAAACACCACACTCCTACTCAGAGCTGTCTCTACACCTGTACGTCACAGCCTGCTAAACACCACACTCCTACTCAGAGCTGTCTATATTCCTGTACGTCACAGCCTGCTAAACACCACACTCCTACTCAGAGCTGTCTATATTCCTGTACGTCACAGCCTGCTAAACACCACACTCCTACTCAGAGCTGTCTATATTCCTGTACGTCACAGACTGCTAAACACCACACTCCTACTCAGAGCTGTCTATATTCCTGTACGTCACAGCCTGCTAAACACCACACTCCTACACAGAGCTGTCTATATTCCTGTACGTCACAGCCTGCTAAACACCACACTCCTACACAGGGGGCGAAATGTAAGCCCGCCACCCGCCAGGGGCGCTCAGTTTTTACCTTTGGCGCTTGCCACTGAGATGTCTGACCGCCGTGTGGCGTGTAGACGTGGAGTTCATAACGATACTCTTATTTTGAAAATCTGTGCAGGTCTCATTTCCGCCCCAAGCGCAGCTAGAGTCATAATATCGATGGCTCCGGCAGTTAGCAACATTCGGTTCGTATGATATTTATTTTGAAAACCGTGGCAACGAGTCATATCCGCCCAGCCCTGCAGCGGGATACTATTGGCTTCTGCTCGTATCAACACAGAGGCAGTCTGCTCTAGTCTAGATCGGACCTCCATGAGCTATCGTTACTGTTTAAACAATGACCCAGTCAACTATTCACTTTTAGTTTAATACATGACGAGGCATTGTCTAACGGTATCTAGCTGGCTAGCTACTGATAGCTGCTGATATCAACCAATGCTCCAGCAATAGTCGACTCGAGTGCATAATACCTCCGTTCCCTCGTTAGCTAGCTCACGTTAGCTAGCTCACGTTAGCTAGCTCACGTTAGCTAGCTCACGTTAGCTCTATATGTCCCAGTAAACTAAATTGTCTTAACGTTATCTAGTGGGCTAGCAGTAGCTACAGATAGCTCCTGATATCAATGTCTTATAACATTGATTCAATGCGTATTCTAGCTGAGGGCTTGATGAATGTGATTTGACCAAAGAACCGTAACATTATACACCAATAGGGTCCAGCTGCAGCGCCGGAGAATCCTTGCATGCTGAATGTAGAGTATTAGTATAGGGTCTAGCTGCATCGCCGGAGAATCCTTGCTGGAGCTGGAGGCTACTCAAGTATACACACAGACAGTGGAGCTGTTTGCAGATAGCGAGCATTTTGACTTATTGCGTGGTGGCGATGTCTCGCAGATAATACAACTACAAGTATGATTATATAATATATATTTTATTTAAAAAAAAATTATATAAAATATATATATATATTTTTTTAATCAAAACAAATTTGGCAGGTAAGAAATATGCTTGGCGGGTAGATTCTTTTATCTACCCGCCACTGGCCGGTGAGTCAAAAAGTTAATTTCGCTCCCTGCTCCTACACAGAGCTGTCTATATCCCTGTACCTCACAGCCTGCTAAACACCACACTCCTACACAGAGCTGTCTACGCCTGTACCTCACAGCCTGCTAAACACCACACTCCTACTCAGAGCTGTCTATATCCCTGTACCTCACAGCCTGCTAAACACCACACTCCTACTCAGAGCTGTCTATATCCCTGTACCTCACAGCCTGCTAAACACCACACTCCTACACATAGCTGTCTATATCCCTGTACGTCACAGACTGCTAAACACCACACTCCTACTCAGAGCTGTCTATATTCCTGTACGTCACAGACTGCTAAACACCACACTCCTACACATAGCTGTCTATATCCCTGTACGTCACAGACTGCTAAACACCACACTCCTACTCAGAGCTGTCTATATCCCTGTACGTCACAGACTGCTAAACACCACACTCCTACTCAGAGCTGTCTATATTCCTGTACCTCACAGCCTGCTAAACACCACACTCCTACTCAGAGCTGTCTATATCCCTGTACGTCACAGCCTGCTAAACAGCCCTGTCCAAGACAGATAAAATAGACAAATAGACATCCGCGACCAACATCGTTTGAAAGAAAATGTAGCTATAACTTTGAATTGGGTGTATACAGAGTATCATTAATAACCAAACAAATTAAGCTTGTCTGAACATTTATGAGGTACGCAATGATGTAGTGCTGAGGAAAGTAAACGGACAATCTTATCTGCGTAAGGGATGTTCATCTCCATGGATACAGTGCATAAACAAAGCACAGGCGCCGTGAAATGAAACCTTTTAAGTTTTTTCAACATATCGAGTTCTTAATTATAAAATAAACAATACATATATATATATTATATATATTATATATTATATATATAATATATAATTTATTCAATATGTTAAGGGAAGTTAATATAGCATAGGAAAATATCTTTCTTTTTAGGTACGTTATACTGTAGGTACATTCTATTATTGTTTTCCTGGAGAACCCCTGGAACCTCCTCAAGGACCCCCGGGGAACGTTGAGAACCACTGATTTAACCTGTTTAAACTTTTGATTGGCCGACAGTGTGTGACTGATGTATCCATGGCGACGCCGAGGGTGACTAAGGGAGCAGTAATGATCTATAATTTGCTGCTGGCTGTTACTTTGATTTGATTCTTGATGGAGGCCGAGCTGAATGAGCGTCAACAGTCTGACGACGACGATGATTTAGATGGAAAAATAACAGAGCTGAGGATGACGATGAATGAAAGCAGAACATGCCATATGGTAATTTATTAACATAGAATTGGGTTTCGGGATGCAGGATAAACTTGGGAAGGTTGGGGTCACTCAAAAGTAAATTGGCCAAAACATGCAAATCTTTTTTTCAATTAATTCGATGTGTCAAAGACATGCAATAAAGGCCTTCTTTATTTTTTTCAATTAAATTTTTCCCCCCATGGTTCGTCTTTTTTTTTCAGCATAACAACAAGTGGAATTGTCAGGAGCAATTATGCTTCTAATCACGAGACACTGTAGATTGTGGACTTTGATTACAGAAGGCAGCCTCATCTTCCCCACGTTTGACCCCCGGCGCTCAGGAGAGAGGGGTGCGGGGTTAGGAGCAGGGTACCTGGTTTGTTTGAGTCTGGACGCATTGCTTTCAGGGGGTGAGTTGCAGGCGTTTGTGAAGCCGGGGGGATTGTCCGCAGTGTGATGATGGGGGAAGCAGAGAAAAGTGAGTGACTGCTGTCAAAGCTTTGACGGACAGTTACGGGCGAGAGGGCTCCGCCTCGATCACAAGCATGCTCCACTTATAGACCTTTTGGGTGGAAGGTCATTGTGCTCGGGCGGTACGGGGTGTGGCGGCCGGAGGCACATGGCGGATGTGTACGGAGGAAGTACAAATCAACGTAGAGGATGTGGGAAAGGCAGATGCAGCCTGGGTGAACGCAACATCAACAAGGAGTGGTTCCAAGAAGCAGGACCACCGAGCTAGCAGGAGGACTAGAGGAACGTTATAGACATCTACAAGTTTTGTCAAATTAATAATTGAACCCTTGCATTGAAGAACCAAACACGTTCATTTTGAAATATATGTAGTTGTAAAATCAATCCAAATCACTTGGTCTTTAACTAACTAACACTAACGCTCAAACATAGAATCTTTAGATAGTAAAGTTTAAAACAATGTTCCTCCGAAAAACGTCAAAAGGAGTTACATGGTTCTTCGTCTGAGGTACTCAATGAATGAGTTCAATTATATTATAATGTGTTAATTTATTTTAATTGAAAATAATCAATCAATCAATAAATTGCCAAATTATATTAGTTCTGGGATTTCGGGTCGAACATAGATGCTTTATGGATGTCTTACAACCACAAAAACGCATGACCTCTCATCATCAACACATGTGTCAGTAGCTACAGTATGTCTGTATACGTCTTAGAGTTATCTTGGTTCGATGAGAATTCCTGGCTGCTTCTTGAAATACATCTCAGACAAAGTTGTTTTACACTGCGAGGGGAGACGCGACACAAGGTCATCATAGTGTCAACGGGCGGGAGAAGAGACGCTTAGAAAGTGAAACCAGAGAGGGGATTGGTCATCTGTCGAGGCTGTGAGGAGAAGCCGAGACGAGAGAACAGAGTTCTTGTATTCATTACAGTCATCTTCAATAGAACAATAGAGGTACAGTAGCAGGAAGTAGGACGTCATAGGGAAGTCGTACAGAATAGAAGCAGGAAGTCATACAGAATAGAAGCAGGAAGTCGTACAGAATAGAAGCAGGAAGTCGTACAGAATAGAAGCAGGACGTCGTACGGAATAGAAGCAGGAAGTCGTACGGAATAGAAGCAGGAAGTCGCACAGAATAGAAGCAGGAAGTCGTACAGCATAGAAGCAGGAAGTCGTACAGAATAGAAGCAGGAAGTCGTACAGAATAGAAGCAGGAAGTCGTACAGAATATAAGCAGGAAGTCGTACAGAATAGAAGCAGGAAGTCGTACAGCATAGAAGCAGGAAGTCGTACAGAATATAAGCAGGAAGTCGTACAGAATAGAAGCAGGAAGTCGTACGGAATAGAAGCAGGAAGTCGTACAGAATATAAGCAGGAAGTCGTACAGAATAGAAGCATGAAGTCGTACAGAATAGAAGGAGGAAGTCGTACAGAATAGAAGCAGGAAATCGTACAGAATAGAAGCAGGAAGTCGTGCAGGAAGTCGTACAGAATAGAAGCAGGAAGTCGTACAGAATAGAAGCAGGAAGTCGTACAGAATAGAAGCAGGAAGTCGTACAGAATAGAAGCAGGAAGTCGTGCAGGAAGTCGTACAGAATAGAAGCAAGAAGTCGTACAGAATAGAAGCAGGAAGTCGTACAGAATAGAAGCAGGAAGTCGTACAGAATAGAAGCAGGAAGTCGTACAGAATAGAAGCAGGAAGTCGTACAGAATAAGAGCAGGAAGTCGTACAGAATAGAAGCAGGAAGTCGTACGGAATAGAAGCAGGAAGTCGTGCAGGAAGTCGTACAGAGTAGAAGCAAGAAATCGTACAGAATAGAAGCAGGAAGTCGTACAGAATAGAAGCAGGAAGTCGTACAGAATAGAAGCAGGAAGTCGTACAGAATAGAAGCAGGAAGTCATACAGAATAGAAGCAGGAAGTCGTACAGAATAAAAGCAGGAAGTCGTACAGAATAGAAGCAGGAAGTCGTACGGAATAGAAGCAGATAGTCGTACGGAATAGAAGCAGGAAGTCGTACAGAATAGAAGCAGGAAGTCGTACAGAATAGAAGCAGGAAGTCGTACAGAATAGAAGCAGGAAGTCATACAGAATAGAAGCAGGAAGTCGTACAGAATAAAAGCAGGAAGTCGTACAGAATAGAAGGAGGTTGTAGGGAATAGAGATGGCAGAACGGAGATGGGAATCAACCCATTGATGATATTCTCGTAAAGGTACGGCAATCACAGTGAGCTGTAATTGGATTCTTGAGTTTGATTGGCCTAAACATAATGACAGGAGGGTCGACGAGTTGGTGGAGGCGGGCATATTTACTGGTAAAGCCCAGTGAGCCGCGATTGGCTGTTTGTGTTTGATTGACATATTTTCTGTCGGTATGACAGAGTTGGCGGGGGAAGAGCTCGTAATCATCGTAATCATTGGGCTGCGATTGGTTGGTTGCAATTTGATTAACATACCCAAGGTGAGAGGAGGGATAACAGGGTCAATGGAGGAGGGCTTAGCCTTGACAGGGATCGGCGTGGTTGGTCCATTCACCATCACATGACCTGGAAGTTAAACGGATAGAGCACGGTTTATATACAAAGTAAACCAAAGACTTCCAGACACAGAACACGTTGGTAGGTTTTTTGTCCGTCTCACAACAGAAAAAATGAAACATGCTATAGGTAACATTCTAGCTAGATGTCGCCCTAGAGCACCAGCATGTCATTTATCCAATCAGGTGCATTCCAACATTACAACAACATTCATTTTGGACCCACGAAAAGTTTTTTAAATGATACATTCATTAATCAAAAATTTTTTTTTGGGGGGGGGGGGGGGGGAAGCAATACCTTTATTCTGCACATTTCTAAAATATCTGTGGATGTAAATATATTATTTTTTTTAAATAATTTTATAATATACATTTTGTGTTAGGGTAGGTCAATCACAGTAGAAATATAGTTTCTATCTTCAAACAGTGCTCTTGATATTTCATCTGCATCCCAGGACATTTCAGTGAAGACATGCAGACTTTGACCTTTCAGAGGGAGAGGTTCTCGCGCCACAACGCAGACAGTGCACCCTTTAACCAAAAACTATCCTCGACTGCAAAGGTTTGGGGAGACATGTAGCCTGCATGTTTAATAGGGGTGGGGGGGAAAAGATTCATACAGCAATATATCACGATATTTTGCATGCCGATGTTATATCAATGCAGTAACGCCAAGTATCAATTGATTACAAAAGATGTGTTGTGAAGTGAGGTGAAGGTGACTGAAAACGTCATCGTATTAGTAATTACATAAAACAGATGCTGTATATATATATTTGTATTGCAGATGTTGACCAAGTCCATTGGGGACAAATGATGTCTGCCGCATCCTAACCTCCACCCTTGTATCTTAGTTACTAAAGACCCTGCCCTCCTAACCTCCACCCTTGTATCTTAGTTACTAAAGACCCTGCCGCATCCTAACCTCCACCCTTGTATCTTAGTTACTAAAGACCCTGCCCTCCTAACCTCCACCCTTGTATCTTAGTTACTAAAGACCCTGCTGTGGGATATTTGTAGATATCCTGATGAAGAATGTGCTCAGTCAACCGAGGCTTGGATAATAACAAGGGTTTATTAACCAAACAGATAGATTACATAGAGAGAATGGCTGAGGGGCTCTCCCCAGGTAGTCAGCTGAAGTGACCCAGGTAAAAGACCTCGGTTGTGGTCGGGAGGAGCCCTTTATAGTTCAACAAGGGGGGTGTGTGGTCCCATTTGATAGGTCAGATGGGGGGGAGGGGGTACAGGTTTGGGGACACAGGGGAGGGGGGTGATTCCACATATTTACATGAGGACATATTATACCACAATACTCACTTTTCTTTCTTATAATGTGGGTGAGATTAATGTATAATATACCAGGATTGTTTGGAACAGGTAAAAGTGGGGACCGATGTAATCCATCGGTTACCAGGCAATGAAAAAAACAGAAAACAACCAAAACAATGAAAATGTTGGCCAATGTGCTCTGTTGGTTGGCCTAATAATTTAAACTAGTATTATTTATATACATGATTCATGACATGATCGACTGGACTGCGGTCTGTGTTATTTTGATATCAGAGATGTGGGAATAGATGTCACCCTTTTCTTTTATTAATCGCTCAAAATACCTATATCAATGAGTGGTCCTCATCTCTGATATCAAACAACAATTAACATAATCATTAGAAGCTATCGCTGTGCAAATATCTTGGCATACCTTCAGTCGTCCTCATGTAAATATGTTCCCCTTACCTGTGCCCCCCCCCCTCTCTGTGGAATCACCCCCCTCCCCTGTGTCCCCAAACCTGTACCCCCTCCCCCCCATCTGACCTATCAAATGGGACCACACACCCCCCTTGTTGAACTATAAAGGGCTCCTCCCGACCACAACCGAGGTCTTTTACCTGGGTCACTTCAGCTGACTACCTGGGGAGAGCCCCTCAGCCATTCTCTCTATGTAATCTATCTGTTTGGTTAATAAACCCTTGTTATTATCCAAGCCTCGGTTGACTGAGCACATTCTTCATCAGGATATCTACAAATATCCCACACTGCCCTCCTAACCTCCACCCTTGTATCTTAGTTACTAAAGACCCTGCCCTCCTAACCTCCACCCTTGTATCTTAGTTACTAAAGACTCTGCCCTCCTAACCTCCACCCTTGTATCTTAGTTACTAAAGACCCTGCCCTCCTAACCTCCACCCTTGTATCTTAGTTACTAAAGACTCTGCCCTCCTAACCTCCACCCTTGTATCTTAGTTACTAAAGACTCTGCCCTCCTAACCTCCACCCTTGTATCTTAGTTACTAAAGACCCTGCCCTCCTAACCTCCACCCTTGTATCTTAGTTACTAAAGACTCTGCCCTCCTAACCTCCACCCTTGTATCTTAGTTACTAAAGACTCTGCCCTCCTAACCTCCACCCTTGTATCTTAGTTACTAAAGACCCTGCCCTCCTAACCTCCACCCTTGTATCTTAGTTACTAAAGACTCTGCCCTCCTAACCTCCACCCTTGTATCTTAGTTACTAAAGACCCTGCCCTCCTAACCTCCACCCTTGTATCTTAGTTACTAAAGACTCTGCCCTCCTAACCTCCACCCTTGTATCTTAGTTACTAAAGACCCTGCCCTCCTAACCTCCACCCTTGTATCTTAGTTACTAAAGACCCTGCCCTCCTAACCTCCACCCTTGTATCTTAGTTACTAAAGACCCTGCCCTCCTAACCTCCACCCTTGTA
>NW_028171715.1:132500-153775 GCF_963971535.1 Notolepis coatsorum
CACACACACTCATAGGGAAGACACAAACACACACACACTCATAGGGACGACACAAATACACACACACTCATAGGGAAGACACAAACACACACACACTCATAGGGAAGACACAAACACACACACACTCATAGGGACGACACAAATACACACACACTCATAGGGAAGACACAAACACACACACACTCATAGGGAAGACACTCGTACTGGTCTCAGTCGTGTGGTGAACTGGTTCGTACTGGTCTCAGTCGTGTGGTGAACTGGTTCGTACTGGTCTCAGTCGTGTGGTGAACTGGTTCGTACTGGTCTCAGTCGTGTGGTGAAATGGTTCGTACTGGTCTCAGTCGTGTGGTGAACTGGTTCATACTGGTCTCAGTCGTGTGGTGAACTGGTTCATACTGGTCTCAGTCGTGTGGTGAACTGGTTCGTACTGGTCTCAGTCGTGTGGTGAACTGGTTCATACTGGTCTCAGTCGTGTGGTGAACTGGTTCGTACTGGTCTCAGTCGTGTGGTGAACTGGTTCATACTGGTCTCAGTCGTGTGGTGAACTGGTTCGTACTGGTCTCAGTCGTGTGGTGAACTGGTTCATACTGGTCTCAGTCGTGTGGTGAACTGGTTCGTACTGGTCTCAGTCGTGTGGTGAACTGGTTCGTACTGGTCTCAGTCGTGTGGTGAACTGGTTCGTACTGGTCTCAGTCGTGTGGTGAACTGGTTCGTACTGGTCTCAGTCGTGTGGTGAACTGGTTCGTACTGGTCTCAGTCGTGTGGTGAACTGGTTCGTACTGGTCTCAGTCGTGTGGTGAACTGGTTCGTACTGGTCTCAGTCGGCCCTTAATGACTTTGCCTCTGCCCATTGATTGGTTTGTTTAGAGGAGCCACTGGGAGAGAGAGTAAGATTCCTCTAACCTCTTACCTCCCTCTTCCTTCTTCTATCCAAATAACTTGTTTTTTACAGCACAATGCTTTTTTCTCAACAACTTCTAAGTGTATCAGGGTGTGCGCACGCACACGCACGCACACACACACACACACACACACGCACACACACACACACACACACACACACACACACAGCAAACATCCAGGCCAGCTCTCTACCCATGTGGATGTGATCGTCCTAGATTCCAGTTAGCAAAAGTTGCTCAGATCTCTTGTCCTGGTAAATGTCTCTTTTATAGCAACTCACTACTGTAGCTGCCTGTCTTTTATAACAACTCACTACTGTAGCTGCCTGTCTTTTATAACAACTCACTACTGTAGCTGCCTGTCTTTTATAACAACTCACTACTGTAGCTGCCTGTCTTTTATAACAACTCACTACTGTAGCTGCCTGTCTTTTATAACAACTCACTACTGTAGCTGCCTGTCTTTTATAGCAACTCACTACTGTAGCTGCCTGTCTTTTATAACAACTCACTACTGTAGCTGCCTGTCTTTTATAACAACTCACTACTGTAGCTGCCTGTCTTTTATAACAACTCACTAATGTAGCTGCCTGTCTTTTATAACAACTCACTACTGTAGTTGCCTGTCTTTTATAACAACTCACTAATGTAGCTGCCTGTCTTTTATAACAACTCACTACTGTAGCTGCCTGTCTTTTATAACAACTCACTACTGTAGCTGCCTGTCTTTTATAACAACTCACTACTGTAGCTGCCTCTCTTTTATAACAACTCACTACTGTAGCTGCCTGTCTTTTATAACAACTCACTAATGTAGCTGCCTGTCTTTTATAGCAACTCACTACTGTAGCTGCCTGTCTTTTATAACAACTCACTAATGTAGCTGCCTGTCTTTTATAACAACTCACTACTGTAGCTGCCTGTCTTTTATAACAACTCACTACTGTAGCTGCCTGTCTTTTATAACAACTCACTACTGTAGCTGCCTGTCTTTTATAACAACTCACTACTGTAGCTGCCTGTCTTTTATAGCAACTCACTACTGTAGCTGCCTGTCTTTTATAACAACTCACTACTGTAGCTGCCTGTCTTTTATAACAACTCACTACTGTAGCTGCCTGTCTTTTATAACAACTCACTACTATAGCTGCCTGTCTTTTATAACAACTCACTACTGTAGCTGCCTGTCTTTTATAGCAACTCACTACTGTAGCTGCCTGTCTTTTATAACAACTCACTACTGTAGCTGCCTGTCTTTTATAACAACTCACTACTGTAGCTGCCTGTCTTTTATAACAACTCACTACTGTAGCTGCCTGTCTTTTATAACAACTCACTACTGTAGGCTATGGAGGGCAGGTGAGGAGTACTTGTATCATCATAATATACACTGGAAGCAGACCTCACGGCAGACCGGACCATAGAACGGGTTGAAAGTGGGTCTCTTCTGTATAAAGACAACAGATATGTATGAATCACTTGGGTGATTAAACGGAGGAGAAATTCAACTGAGATGAAAGCAAGAGCAATAGACCAAAAAGGAAAAAGTGAAAATATGAAGTAAAAAAGGAAACTCTTTACAAAGTTTTGGGTAAAACCTAATTCAATAAAGAAACCACAAAGCTTTCCAAGGTGCTGAGAGATATATGAGCTATATGTAACTCAGTATTTCATCTCAAACACGCTGAGCACAAACTCCAATAGCTATTTCATCGCTATGGCAGCTACAACGAGATTGCATTAAAGGCCCTCCGCTCAAAAACAAGTTTTTTTTCTAAAGTTGGAGGCATGACTTTAACTATACAAATTGTTATTTGTGCAGGATTTAGCCTGCATTTCCCCAAGGGGATCAATAAAGGAATATCTTATCTTATTTTAGAACTTGTAATTAGAGTGCCCTTTTCACATTCTTCCCCTGGAGAGGAAGAGCTTCTCTGTACTTCCCTGAAATATGAGCTGCACGTGTGATGTCACTAATAGGTAGATCATATCACGGTCCAATATGTGTGGTAACTTGACACCTTTAGCTGAGTAGGTATTCACATGTCTTGAAAGAATATAAGCTACCGACTTGGAATTCCTGGTAAATATCAATGGGTGCCTGTTGCTAATTAGCATTGTCATAGATCCTTGTACTCTTAATGAGGGTAAAGGTGTAGAGATGTTGATACTACTATACTATATTTAAGAAGGACAGACATTGCATGTACATAAACGCATAAACACTGTCTGTAAAATGTTATAATGTGAAAAATGAATGATGAAAATATGTGGTCTGTTCTATGATTTTCTTTTAATCATATTTTATTAAAGTAGCGTCCGAACTTTCATATTCTCAGTCTATGCTTTATGAATATGTAATATAATTGAACACTTGCACTGAGTTAAGCCAAAGAACTTGTCTGAAAGCGATATATCACAATAAAGTACTCAACCTCCACCGCGTTTATACCTGTGAATGAACATAATATAACTAACTTGCCATTTTTGGGTAATACGTTTGAAATCACCGCTCCTCTGGAAAGTTAAAAGCAAAGTTATACGGCTGATTACATTTAATTGTCGAATGATTTACAACGACCTAGAGTATAATGTGTGTTCATTTCTCCGAAATACGATTTGTGGACACTTGATATTCAGCCGAAGACGATATCAGGAGTAGAATACTAAATACGTTCTCTTTTAATCATTGAGGGAGAAGCAAGTCCTGAACAGTTTGTTTAGGCTTGTTAATCTGAAGAGACTTCAAACTCTGGCCAAATAGGCACGGAGCACACATGTTATTTTCCCCCAGCACTTAAAAAAGCGTCTCTGACTGCCAATTGTGGAGGAATTGACCATGAGTAAGGATGTACTCAGTCAGATGTAGAACACAACTTTATTTAGCTCAAACAGTATCGAGTACAAATAGGTCGAGAGTTATTGCTGGATGACTCCAGGAGTGACAAGGCCTAGTATCCCTCCCAAGAGCCCCATAATCCAGTAAAACCTAGGTCTTTATAGTAGAAAGAAAGGGATTCTGGTGGTTGAGGTGGCCCTGGTATTGGATTGGAGGGGGGCCATGATGGGGGATGGGGGAGTTAGAAAGGGGGGGGGGGTAGTATCAGGTGAGAGACTAAAGGTGAATGGGAGGGGGGTTGGAACATGACTGGGAAATTGTTCCACACAAGCTCCAGACAAATAACAGACAGACAGACAAAACCTGTTTCAACAATATATCCCCTTTAAAATACAGCACAGTGCAACATGCATGATTGACAATGGAGCATTATGTTCTTGATCTGACAACAGGAAGGAGATAATTGCTATTGGGACAAGAGCGGTGGACCAACAAGGAAAAATAAAAAATAAAACAGCAACAGCAAAAGGCACTGTGACGCTGTTGGTGAGTCTGTGTGAAGTGTGTGAGAACCTCCCGTGTCTCACTGCTGTGGCAGACAAGAGCTGGACCGACGTCCTAATGAGCTCCCATAGGTCGGCAGTGGAATAGGATGAAAGTATATATAGTGTGAACATACATCAAACAATATATACATTTATCTATCCATGTATTAGGGCTGTGTCGCCTCACAGAAAGAAGGTCCTGGGTTCGATTCCCGCTTGGGGACCAGGTTGCCGGGTTGCCAGGTACCCATGTGGGGTAACTCCCGGGCCTTTCTGTGTGGAGTTTGCATGTTCTCCGGGTGGGTGGGTGGGTGTGGGTATGTGGTGGACACCCATGCGGGTGGGTGGGTGTGAGTATACATGCAGTATGTGAATCGTTCGACCATTTAATTTAAAAGAGAACGTCTGCCTTCAAGCACTCTTTAGTATTCTACTCCTGATATCGTGTTCGGCTGAATATCAAGTGTCCTCCAATCCTGTTTCGGAGAAGATACAGTAGCCTTCAAATGAACACATATTATACACTTGAACTAGGCCGTTGTAAATCATTCAACAATTCAATTCAATACATCAGCCGTATAAACTCCGCTTTTAACTTTCCAGAGGAGTGGTGATTTCAAACGTATTATCCAAAAATGGCAAGTTACAGTTTTATGTTCATTCACAGGTACGAACACGGTGGAGCTCGAGTACTTTATTGTGATATATCACTTTCACACAAGTGCTTTGGCTCGACTCAGTGCAAGTGTTCAATTATATTACATATTCATAAAGCATAGAGAATATGAAAGTTCAGACCCTGCTTTAATAAAATATGATTAAAAGAAAACAACCAGAACATGACATGATGATGAAAAATGAAAGGCATTATGCTAATGATCCATCGAGTTTCATAGAACAGACCACATATTTTCATCATTCATTTTTCAGATTATTATTATGATTTTATGTCCCTGTAATGTCTGTCCTTCTTAACTCATTCAGCGCCAGGGGTCGCTGTTTACCTTACCGTTGAAATGCCATCGCCTTTTAACATGGGATACGTGGCTGTGTTTGCAGGCCTAAAGCTATATTAAATATTATAGCTATGGATCTAATAATATAGTCGAGTTTCTTCCGGTCAAGATGCGTTTTATACCGTCGTGAATGAGTGTAGTTTCAGGGAGGTCTGGTGTCATTTCCAAAATGCTTCGTAATGGCCGGCAATGTGTATTCTCGTAAAAACGTTATTGTTGCTTCCCTGGACTAGCTACTGTTCTCAAATAAAATTTAGATTATCGGTATTATGTTTCATCATGGATGCATGAAGGGGGGGGGGGCGCCCCTCCGTGCTTTGATCGCTACCAACGGAACACGCCACACACTAGGGCTGTCCCCGACTAAGGATTTGGATAGTCGACTATGATTGGACGAAATTAGCTTAAAAAAATAAAGATACGTATATTATTATTATTTAAAAATAAGAATAAAAAATGTCATTCCATTTGGGCTGTGGGGGGTGCTTAATGTCTGAAGGAGTCGACTGAAGGCTTCTTTTCCTCTGCAAAAGCATGCAATTGGTCCACTGATGGATACATCTTGATATTTGTCTAGTCTAGTGTGTTCATTAGATGGGTGAAATCCTCTTTCAGTGCCTCTGTGCCTGTTTTCTTAGGCAGTTAGCCTCTGGTATGCCTGCCATTAGCGTTAGCCACGCTTCTAGGCCTCTTTTCTTTTGGAAAGAATGTTTAAAAAAAATAATAATAATAATAATATATATATACCGTATATATTTTTTTTTACCAAAAGGTTGGCAGTCGACTACGGCTCCTTTTGACCGACTAATCGACTAATAGGGGTCAGCCCTACCACACACACACACACCACACCACACACACACGCTCCCGATCGCATGAAGGAATTTCTTGCTCAATATTGATACCATTTAGCCAGGATCTTGACCAGGATCTGTCCTGAAAAGAATATTAAAATTATCTGATCGCCATTCCAAGTACTGATCGCGATCGTGTTTCCAACGTAATCCAGCACTGAACCTGATCTGGGGGGGCCCAACCCTCATCGATGCACACGTTATAAGCGCTTGCCCTGCCCGAGTAGTTAGACCGCGCCCGCACACCGCAGCTTCCCACCAGTTAGGACAGCCGAAACCCGTCCAATCTTTCGCCGTCGACTAAAGACACACTTCTTCAAAAATGATGATTTAAATTTAAAAAAATAAAAGTCTAACCCTACCTAACCTTACTGTCATGCACTTGTCCTAATATACTAACCTACACTGTAGCACTCAACACTTTGATGAACATTGTTACGCAGCTGATAGAGTTGTGCCCTTCCTGATGACTTGTCGTACAGAACGTGTAAGTCGCTTTGGATAAAAGCGTCAGCTAAGTGACACAATGTAAATGTAAATGTAAACGTTGACAAATAATAAGAAATATATATATATATGCAATAATAAGCAAATATGAGATTCTGTCTCAACATCTCCCTGATGACAAAGTAAATGATAAATGGACTGCATTTATATTGCGTTTATTTTATAGCATATAAAGCCCTTTACAACCTCAGATTCACTAACACACCATACAAGGTGCCAACCTGCTCATCGGGAGCAGTTAGGGGTCAAGTGTCTTGCTCAAGGATACTTCAATGTGCTGCCGGGAAGGGTCAGAATCAAATCGGGAATCTTCTGATTACCAGACGACTGCTCTACCTCCTGAGCCACTGCCGCCCCTACAAAGTGAACACAGCCTGGCCTCTCTGGTGAGTCTCTCTCTCTCTAACTGGGGGGTGATGTCTGTCTCTCTCTCTCTCTCTCTCTCTCTCTAGTAACAGGGAGTTGATTACATGGTGAACACATACAAAAACAATTACATACAAACCAGGTCGGACACCAAGACTAAGTGGTGCAACTGTGTGTGTGTGTGTGTGTGTGTGTGTGTGTGTGTGTGTGTGTGTGTGTGTGTGTGTGTGTGTGTGTGTGTGTGTGTGTGTGTGTGTGTGTGTGTGTGTGTGTGTGTGTGTGTGTGTGTGTGTGTGTGTGTACATATACATGTATGCGTGTACTCAAGGCACCCATGGGTTTGGTTTGGGTTGGTAGGAGTGTGTGCATGATGTGGAGGCAGCAGTGTGTGTGTGTGCTTTAAATTATTTGAATTCCCCAAGTGTGTTCAAGGCACACATAGGGCATTATTATATGTGTGTATGTCTGTGTGTGTGTGTGTGTGTGTGTGTGTGTGTGTGTGTGTGTGTGTGTGTGTGTGTGTGTGTGTGTGTGTGTGTGTGTGTGTGTGGGGGGGGGGGGGGTCCTTGCCTCTCATTATGTCCAGATTGAGACAAATGAGGGTGTCCGACCCTCAAACTGAACCTCTACACCACTTACCTCCAACAGCATGAGTGTGAGAGAGTGTGTGTGTGTGTGTGTGTGTGTGTGTGTGTGTGTGTGTGTGTGTGTGTGTGTGTGTGTGTGTGTGTGTGTGTGTGTGTGTGTGAGTGTGTGTGTGTGTGTGTGTGTTTCTCCTAACAGAATGTCGGCAATATTTGTGTCTGCCCAACTGCAGGGTTGATTGTGAAAGTGTGTGTGTGTGTGTGTGTGTGTGTGTGTGTGTGTGTGTGTGTGTGTGTGTGTGTGTGTGTGTGTGTGTGTGTGTGTGTGTGTGTGTGTGTGTGTGTGTGTGTGTGTGTGTGTGTGAGTGTGTAGGGGTGCGTGTGTGTGTGTGTATGTGTGTATCCATGCAATTACAGCAGCTCTGCGTGTTTTTCCTCAAGTCATGCTGTGAACGTGTTTTGTTGTCGATTTCCCAGAGAGCGAGCGAGTGTGCCATTTGTCAGTGACGAGCATGTTCGCAAGCTCTCACAGTGCACATGCCAGTGTGTGTGTGTGTGTGTGTGTGTGTGTGTGTGTGCAGTACGTGCACTCTCTCTCCCCGTCTCTGTGTGTGTGTGTGTGTGTGTGTATGTGCAGTACGTGCACTCTCTCTCTCCCTGTCTCTGTGAGTGAGAGTGTGTGTGTGTGTGTGTGTGTGCAGTACGTGCACTCTCTCTCCCCGTCTCTGTGTGTGTGTATGTGACATTGTGACATGTACTGTACGTGCACAGATGCAAACTGTCTGTGCCCACAGTACATTGTAAATTGATGCCGTGTTTATTCAGCTATATTTAGCCACTACATGCCACTCAAGACACGTAGATTCAAACTCATTCATGTACACACACAAGAAATGACCCACACATGAAGACAGAGAGAGAAACACCAGAGAAAATACCTCAAAACACCCAAATAACAGAATCTCTTCCAACCCCTACCTACCGCCTCTCTCTCTCTCCATCCCTTTCTTTCTCCCTCCCCACCTCTCTCTCCCTCTGTCTCTCCCTCTCAGTCTCTCCCTCTCAGTCTCTCCCTCTCCCCGTCTCCCTCTCTTCCTCTCTCTCCCTCTCAGTCTCTCCCTCTCCCCGTCTCCCTCTCTTCCTCTCTCTCCCTCTCAGTCTCTCCCCGTCTCCCTCTTCCTCTCACTCCCTCAGTCTCTCCCTCTCTTCCTCTGTTTCTCCCTCTCCCTTTCAGTCTCTCTTCCTCTCAGTCTCTCTCCCTCTCTCAGTCTCTCCCTCTCAGTCTCTCCCTCTCTTCCTCTCGCTCTCTTCCTCTCCCTCTCAGTCTCTCTACCTCTCAGTCTCTCCCCCTCTCGCTCTCTTCCTCTCCCTCTCAGTCCCTCTACCTCTCAGTCTCTCCCTCTCAGTCTCTCTACCTCTCAGTCTCTCCCTCTCTTCCTCTCACTCCCTCTCAGTCTCTCCCTCTCTTCCTCTCGCTCTCTTCCTCTCCCTCTCAGTCTCTCTACCTCTCAGTCTCTCCCCCTCTCTTCCTCTCCCTCTCAGTCCCTCTACCTCTCAGTCTCTCCCTCTCAGTCTCTCTACCTCTCAGTCTCTCCCTCTCTTCCTCTCACTCCCTCTCAGTCTCTCCCTCTCTTCCTCCCTCTCCCTTTCAGTCTCTCTTCCTCTCAGTCTCTCTCCCTCTCTGTCTCTCCCTCTCTCCCTCTCAGTCTCTCCATCTCCCTATCTTCCTCTCCCTCTCTCAGTATCTCTCTCCCTCTCTCCCTCTCAGTCTCTTCATCTCCCTCTCTCCCTCTCTCAGTATCTCCCTCTCTCTCTCTCTCCCTCTCTCTCTCTCCCTCTCTCTCTCTCTCCCTCTCTCCCTCTCTCCCTCTCTCCCTCTCCCTCTCTCCCTCTCCCTCTCCCCAGCCCTCTCCACACATGCACTGGACTCCTCAGCTTAACTGCACAGAACCTGGAGGGGTTGTATACGTGTGAAGATAAATGTTTAAATTATTCAGCCCAGAGTTTCCCCCGCCAGGACCCCGGTCCCGAGTCCACGTAATGACCAGCCGAGCCCATGTGAGAGTACAGCACATCAGTGTTTGCATCATTCACACGGCGAGCAAGTGGGCGTGTTGATTAATGCAGACAATGTTCCGTACACAACAATGTTGCACAGATGGCCTTTTCTCCCCGATAGTTATATTTTATACCTTTATTTATACAGGTAAAAGTCTCACCGAGACATAGTTTTATTTACAAGAGCGACCTGATCCACCAAACAAACATAACAAATACCTAGCATAACAAAACAAGTTCCAGACAAAAACAAGACAAGTAACACAACTAAAAGTCTAAGAGAGGCTAAAATGTAAAGACATTAAATTAACCCATTCTCTGCCGGAGCTTATATTCATCCTTGTAGCCTCTCTGCCAGCACTATTTGTCTATGGAGATGTTCACCTTCTTTGCAGGGCTATAACTTTTTAAATTGTATTGCTAAATTGACATTACTATGGCCCATTCAACATCAATTATCTATCGTTCAGGATGTAGGAACGTTTTACTTTTTCATTCACACATTCATACTAAAATACCGTCCAGAGTATAAATATGTTTTTATCATTTTCTGCTGTATTTCATAGAACGTGAGATATAGCCATAAATGCATATATTAGATGATCAAATGCAGTTTGATACCGATCAACGTTATATTAAAAATGTCACATGTACATGATCCTAAACGTCATGACTGGTCATCTGCTGGTGACCGGAGGGGGGGGGGGGGGGGGGGGGGTCGTTTATAATGCAATGACCGACGTTAAATGATTCATGTAGTATGGGTGATATATAGATCAGAGCAGTTTGTATGGTTAATAATAATAAAAAATGCTGAAACTCACGGCAGCTTCCTCGTAGCGATGGGGGATGATACTGGAGCAAAAAGATCGCTATTATGGGATGTTGATCTAGGTGATCCAGTTCCGGTTTGTATAATACTAATATACGTCCAATCATGTTGTTTATTGAGTTATGGCAACGGATCGATATGCACGGTGTCTGGACTAAGCACTTCCGACCACTTCCGGTTTTGGCAACTCGCCGATCGGCCACCAGGTGGCGGTATTGAAGCGTTGGAGAGTTGAGCGGAGATCTACAGCACCAGTCAAGACTCCGTGGGTGAAATGTGAATACCATGACAGAAATTTGAAATATTGATCTCAAAGACGCTGTAAGACGTCATTGGCAGATTACGCATGGCGAGGAATGACGTGGTAACACGTCATTGGCGGGAGATGGGTTAAGAGCGAGAACAAGAACCGGCCCCCATGGATGCCCTTTCACTATTGCGTATAATACGCTTAAAATCTCCAATGGGAATTAGGTTCTGGAGCCTCAGTTCCTTTTGCAGAATAGGAAAAGGCTATTTCCTTGGGTTGTGGATAAAATGTCTAATCTAATAATAATACACTTTATTTGTATAGCACCTTTCATACAGGGGATTGCAGTTCAAAGCACTTTACATCAGTAAGAAATAAAAATCTGTGTAAAACAAGCAGCAAGAGCAAAGCATGAAGTGGGATAAAATAATGCATATATATTAATCAAATCAGAACCTCACGTTCCAATAGGCTTCTTGAATTTCTGTAATCTGTTACAAAACATGATAAAGGTCATAGTATGCACCCAGCAGATAGTGGGGCGTAGAAATTAAAAATAATAATAAGTAAACTAATAGCAAGGGTAAGACGGGGGAATAAAATGATAATATTGAGAAATGTAATTACGTCTCTCACCCTTTGTCACTTCAGCGACTTCAAACTGTGTGTTAACTGCGCTACACTGGAAGAAAGAATGCCGTCTCTTTGCTTACCAACATTCCTTTTACAAAACATTCTCTGGAGATGACTCGTAACCTCTTATGCATCGGACGGCCCGATATCTGGCCGTCATGCACTTGCGCATGTCGCGGCACTTTGCGCCCATCTACCGGGTCGGGCTGCATTTTTGGAGGATCATCCAATGCACCATTCGAAAGATGAATTTGCCACCTTTCGATCGTCACCACACTCAACCAGCTGCGTGTTTCGCGTCTCGAGTTACATGACGATATATCCGGCGAGCGTCATTTGACAGGTTGCTCCGTCAAATGACCACTGCCGGTTCTGAACCGTCTAGAACTGACCAATCACCGCTGACGGGCGAAAATTGATGACCATTGTAGCCAACGAGCAGGTGAGAGTGGGAGAAGGTGGTGAAAGTTGACGAAAAAGTCCGTTGTTGTGGATGGCCATCTTGGATAATCACACTGTTTTTTCTCAAGCTTCTCATTTTTGAATGGATTTTTATAAAATTTTGACCTGTACGACATAGGACTTCAGGCTATGGGACCGCAGTGTTTTCCAGCTCATACCTCTATGATGGAACTTAAAAAAGAGAGAGATTCCCTCACTCCCTCTCTTGGGCGATATCCGTGTATCTTCATTCTCTCCAATTGCATTCCCGACCAAGGGCAAGACACACACAAGGCATTTGTGTTCCCGACCAATAACCTCGTTCCCAGTTGTATCTCCTCCGTGAGATAAAGCCCGGTAAAGCACTACGGCCGAAAGTGTGTATGGGGTAGAATTTCCGGTGTATGTACTTCCCCTGGAAGCTGCCTCCGAACGGACCAAACTTTTACCGAATCCTGTCGGCAAACAAGCTAGAACGTCCCGGTCATGTAGTAAATTCTTCAGGCAAAGCTGTTGCAGTGGCTTAAACGAGGAAATATTGTGCACTTCACACGTTTCTATAATTGTTTAGTCGAAACCGGAAAGCCTGTAGCCGGTACTTCCTGTACTTCAGTTTAGACACTTTAGGAAGCATATCTTGTCCAGCCTAGCCGACCAAGGACAAGACACACACGGCATTTGTGTTCCCAACCAACGACAAGACACACACAGCGTTTGTATTCCCGACCAAGGACAAGACACACACACAGTGTTTGTCTCCAGGTGCCCAATATGTTCCAAAGAGTGACCGTGTGGAGGCGCACGCTCAATGATGCTTTGAAACAGGAGATTTTTAAAATATTAAATCAAGATGATGTGATGAGGGGGCGGCTGGGTGGCGCAGCGGACTAAGCGCTCGTCACCAACGCGAGAGACACTGGTATCGAATCCGGCTGTCAGCGTTGCCTCCGGCTTGGCCGGCCGTCATACTGGCTCAATTGGCAGAGTCAGCGGGAGGGAAGCCGGTGGGGTGGTAATCTGGTCGTTGTAAACAGCGACTCCTACAGGTCGGTCAGGGCGCCTGCACAGCGAGGGAGGGAGATGGTGAGGGTAGTGTGACCTCACCAATGAGAGTCCGCGCTGGCAGGTGAAAAGAGACTGCTGGCTGTCTCCTATGTCTCGGAGGAAGCATCTGATAGACTTCAGGGCTCCCTAGACCGACCAGTGGGGGGGCACATGCGAGCAATGACCAGGCAGGGGAGGGGGGCATTGGCATAACGACAACAAATTGGGATGGGAGGAAAACACAGAAAAACAGGAGAAAAAGTGGATACAAAAAAAAGATGATGTGATGAGGAGAGATATGAAACGCTGTTTGCTCGTCATCTATTTTTACATAAATTAATAGTTCATGAGCAATGACAAATCTGTACGGAACACCGGCGGTCACTTCTTTCACAATGTCGAGTTACATACCAGTTAAATATGTAAAATGATGATCTTCCATAAAGGAGGAGGTAGGCTACCCAGGGTTCCCACAGACATTGCAAAATTAAATTTAAAGTACTTTTCTAAGCAGTATTTTTCATTTTAAAAGGGTATTTAAAAGGATACAATTCACTTTTAAATGCTGTTTTTTATAGAAAGAAAATCGGATCCAATATGTATGGCTTAAAAACTATTTCCGACAATTAGTTACGCTTTAAATAAAAAAAAATATTATTTCTTGATTCATAACAGTTTTATCATGGATTAACACAACTTTCAATGCGAATGGTTGATTCGAATTTCAAGGACTTTTTAAGGTATTTGCTTTTTTTTATTTATTTTTTATCTAGCACTTTAAGCCCTTTAAGGACCTTGTGTGAACCCTGGCTACCTGTCCCTTCCTGCATCGTGCCCTCACTCTCACGAGGCGCCACCGCTCACCTAGACCCAGTGGAGTAAACTCAGGTGTGAGAACACATCCGTCACCGATATGATAGAGAGAGAGAGAGAGAGAGAGTTAGAGAAAGAGATATATAGATAAGTGAGAGAGAGAGATAGATAAGTGAGAGAGAGAGATATATATATATATATTATATATATATATATATATATATATATAGAGAGAGAGAGAGAGAGAGAGAGAGAGAGAGAGAGAGAGAGAGAGAGAGAGAGAGAGAGAGAGAGAGAGAGAAGTGAGAGATCTCACAAGATCAGCCAATGACAGATTGCAATGACATGGATTTAACCATTAGATGGCAGTTGTTTGCCTCAAAAATAGGCTCTAATACTAATGTATTGGTCCTAATGTGTATCAATGTATTGGTCCTAACATGTATCAATGTAGGGGTCCTAATGTTTATCAATGTAGGGGTCCTAGTGTTTATCAATGTGGAGGTCCTAATGTGTATCAATGCAGGGGTCCTAATGTGTATCAATGTGGGGGTCATAACATGTATCAATGTGGAGGTCCTAATGTGTATCAATGCAGGGGTCCTAATGTGTATCAATGCAGGGGTCCTAATGTGTATCAATGTGGGGGTCCTAACATGTATCAATGTGGAGGTCCTAATGTGTATCAATGCAGGGGTCCTAATGTGTATCAATGCAGGGGTCCTAATGTGTATCAATGTGGAGGTCCTAATGTGTATCAATGCAGGGGTCCTAATGTTTATCAATGTGGAGGTCCTAATGTTTATCAATGTGGAGGTCCTAATGTGCATCAATGTGGGGGTCCTAATGTGTATCAATGTGGAGGTCCTAATGCGTATCAATGCAGGGGTCCTAATGTTTATCAATGTGGAGGTCCTAATGCGTATCAATGCAGGGGTCCTAATGTTTATCAATGTGGAGGTCCTAATGTGCATCAATGCAGGGGTCCTAATGTTTATCAATGTGGAGGTCCTAATGCGTATCAATGCAGGGGTCCTAATGTTTATCAATGTAGGGGTCCTAATGTTTATCAATGTAGGGGTCCTAATGTGCATCAATGTGGGGGTCCTAATGTGTATCAATGTAGGGGTCCTAATGTGCATCAATGCAGGGGTCCTAATGTGCATCAATGTAGGGGTCCTAATGTGCATCAATGCAGGGGTCCTAATGTGCATCAATGCAGGGGTCCTAATGTGCATCAATGTAGGGGTCCTAATGTGCATCAATGCAGGGGTCCTCGACATGTAAAATGTTGAGAATCTCTGGTATGTATGATATAAAACACTTTTTCTAGCAGTGCACACAGCCCTATTCACACAGACACTATTGTTCACAACTGGCTAGACTATTACAAGTACACACTGTATTATTCAGACACCACACACTCTGAAAACCCACAACACTAGAACTAGCTAGACTATAGGAAGTACACAACGTCCAATTCAGACACTACGTATTATAAAAAAAAATACCCAGTATCATTTTATCAACCTATTTTAACACACAGATTCTATACAGAATTGGGAGGGATTCTTGGGTATACTATAAGAAAAATGGAAAATAGAAGTCATGCATCTTAACCCCGGGTGTAAATGATTGTGCAACGCTATGAGCCGTGTCATACACGTCAGCAATATAAATAAAATGGATGGTACGAGTCGTACAAAACATATAGGTCTAATTCGTATGCATGGGCTGCCAATGTCTCACAACAAATCGACTAGAATGACGGTATTGGCATTACAGGGAAAGTAGTCTATATGTCATGCATCACGGCAATATGTTTAAAATAGGTAAGATAGGTCACATCGTTAAAGTATTATTGTAATGGATGGTGTGGTTTAACGTACGCTGCATCCGATCGAGCGCGTTGCACGTTGTTATTTTAAAGACAAATGAGAAAGTGACATTGTCCATATACAATATCTGTAAGGAGGTGGCCACGTTTGAGAATCTTATTATAATTTTTATTTATCGATTGATTGATTTGACAGTGTATTCTGCCTGGAGGGCGAGGCACAGATGGTGAACCAGGCCTGTGAATATGGCATGGAGACCATGTTCTGAGCTGTGCTCTCTGAACACATGGTTGCTCCCCTCACGCAGCCCGCTCCTCTCCCTGCGAAGACACATGTTTCTGCACAGATTCCTCCACCGCAGAGCCTCTGGGAAGCTACTCCGACTCAGTAGATGGTAGATGAACACTCAAGATCGGTAATGAGGAGGCTCTCGGCTGATCGATCACAAGGTCACGACTGGGGAAACCACTTGGTTGTTATCCTGTAACGAGCAGATAGGATATCGACTGCCATAGTACACATTAATTATCAACAAACTATTCAGGCATAAGGTTCAACCTTGGGGGGGGGGCACTTGACCTTGCCATAGGCAACACATTACTGTTCTACCAGCAGTGCATCACATGTCTAATTATTACCTGGGTAGTAATTAGTTCAACTTGTAGTTAAACTCCACAATTTGTAAGTCACGTTTGGATAAAAGCGTCAGCTGAATGACTAAATGTAAATGTACAATTTTAACATTACTATTGTGTTACACCCTGACACATCTGTAACACCCCAATAATGCCACCTACTTACCTATCTTACTCCTATCTACTAGAGCCATATGAAATCCATTTTTATTATTTTCCAAATTCCATTACATTTTTTCCCAAATTCCGTTTTTTTCCATTTTAATATTTCAGAATTCTGTATTTTGCCTTTTACGCCCATTTTACCATCATAAATAGTGTCTAATAAGTGGGAATGAATAAATGTCCACAATTTAATAAGATACAACAGTCCATTTAATGTTTTTAAGTGCTGCAACTCAGAAATAGTTACATTTTACACAATATTTTTCAAATAATATTGTGTAAACAAGATACAGCTAGCTACTTTTATCACAATGTCAGTAGCCTAGCTATATCTATTATATTGTGATGGAATATAGTAATGCATAATTTATGTACCTTTAGTTTATTTCATTTATAAAGGACAGTGTGTACTGACAATCATTTGCAAATAGATGGGTGCACCAGATTTAGCAAGAAGCTATCATTTCCAACTATAGTCCTATGTACTGTAATGTTACATAGCTATTTAAATCACAATAGTGTCAGTGATTAGCCTCGCCCTCTAGCTGTATCTATTGTGATCACCAGAGATCATCGTTAGAGAGTTGGTGTGTTTTGGGAAAAGCACAGTCCTTGTTCCTGACATGGCTTTTGAAGTGATCTTCGCACGTGTTTTTGCGGGTCCAGTCCCCACGGTATGTTGACAGAATTAGCAAAACACCTCATCGACTGAAGCATAAAAGTCATTAGGATCCTGCTCTGCTCTGAATTTAGGGCTTAGTGCGGAATTTCTTCCGACGTTAACGACGGACCGAAGCAGCCAGACGCTTGGATATTTCTCCGTGTTGTGTGTAACACGCTGTAGCATCCCCGGTCATGTTCGCGTTGCACCAAACGTTCCATATTCTCCCGAACACGGAATTTCAGTCCAGATTAGGGCAAATTCTGCAATATTCCACGTTTTACAGTTGATTCCATTTGTATTGGTCAATTCCGCAATTCCGTCCACGATTCCATGATCGCGGATTTCATATGGCTCTACTATCTACTAACGTGCTAACCAACCAACCAACCTACTTACCAATCATATTCATATCTACCAACAAGCGGACCAACTAACGTACTTAACTATCTTATTCCTTTTTTTTTATCCACTTTTTCTCCCATTTTCTATATTTTCTCCCATCCCAATTTCGTATCATCCAATTCAACCCTCCCCTGTCACGAACGCTGTTTCTTGCCTCCCACAAGCCGGCTGCAATGTGGACTAAGTCATACATAGCACAAGTCCCCTCCGGTACTTGAGGTAACAGCAGTCGCATCTTTTCACCTGCGCAGCTCGATCTCTCAGTGGCGAGGAGTAACGCGTGGGAGGCTCACACTGCCCCCGACACTTCCTGATTCTACTGCGCAGGCGCACCAACCGACCTGTAGGAGTCGCTGTCCACAACGCCCGATCCCCACCCATCAGTTTCCCACCCCGTAATACGGCCAATGTGTATTACTGCGGACGACCAGCTAAACTGAAAACAATGTGGAGAGCTGGATTCGAACACGCGAATCCTAGCGTCTCCACATTGGTGGCGAGTGCCTTGCCCACTACACCACCTAGCCGCCCTCTTAACTATCTTATTCCTATCTACAATCAAGCTAACCAACCAACCAACTAACCTAGCTACCTTCTGTACCACTTGTATATACTTTGTACTTTGTAATACATTACCCCGGCACTGAATACAAGTGGGAGGAATAATACATGAAACCCTTTTCTAGGTTGACCTTGATACTTTGCAATGCGCTGCTCAGCATTTAATACAAGTGGAAGGAATAATGAAACCCCTTCCCGGGTTGACCTAGTTGTGAGGAGGATCTACACTAGCTCACTGCAACCAAAAAATAAATAAAAACATAATAGCTAATTCAGAGGAAACCCAGCATGTACAGGTGGAACACGGGTACAGGGACTTAAACACCAGAACACAAGGCTAAGGTAAATCGACATGGAAATGGTTATATATATATATATATATATATATATATATATATATATATATATATATATATATATATATATATATGATGAAATACAAGAGGGGGGTAGACAGAATCAGGATGATGGAATGGGATGAACAAGTTACGATTGGGTAGATAGAGGTATAGAGAGATGGAGAGAATGAGAGAGAGAGCAATCGAGAGAAAGAAAAAACTAAACGGGGGTGTATGAAGGGCAGACATGGATGGAAATTGAAGGAGGTGAAGAAGCCATCCATCCCTAAAATCATATAATCTCACGCCAACATGTTTCAACCTCTCTCTGGTGTTGGATGTGTCAGTGTGTGTGTATGTCCATGCATGCACGTGTGTGTGTAGGAACATTTGAGTGCAGGAGCCATTTTGGCTCCGACACTCCATACTTCACATGGTGACGTCACACCCGCGTCTCCCGCTCACTCACACGCTCAGACAGTTTCCATTAAATGCCTATTTCCAGCAGCCATCGGCGCGACGGAGGAATCAAACACTCGCCTACCATTTGAAGTCATATCGGGTGCACTTGTCACCATCAGACATCACTTCATCCACCCTGCCTCCACCCACCTGCCTCCACCCCCTGCCTCCACCACCCTGCCTCCACCACCTGCCTCCACCCCCTGCCTCCACCACCTGCCTCCACCCCCTGCCTCCACCACCCTGCTTCCACCACCTGCCTCCACCCCCTGCCTCCACCACCTGCCTCCACCCCCCTGCCTCCACCCCCCTGCCTCCACCCCCTGCCTTCACCCCCTGCCTCCACCACCTGCCTCCACCCCCTGCCTCCACCACCTGCCTCCACCCCCTGCCTCCACCTCCCGCCTCCACCACCTGCCTCCACCACCTGCCTCCACCCCCCTGCCTCCACCCCCTGCCTCCACCCCCCTGCCTCCACCACCTGCCTCCACCCACCTGCCTCCACCCCCCTGCTCCACCACCTGCCTCCACCCCCTGCCTCCACCCCCCTGCTCCACCCCCTGCCTCCACCCCCTGACTCCACCCCCTGCCTTCACCTCCTGCCTCCACCACCTGCCTCCACCCCCTGCCTCCACCACCTGCCTCCACCCCCTGCCTCCACCTCCCGCCTCCACCACCTGCCTCCACCACCTGCCTCCACCCCCCTGCCTCCACCCCCTGCATCCACCCCCTGCCTCCACCCACCTGCCTCCACCACCTGCCTCCACCCCCTGACTCCACCACCTGCCTCCACCCCCTGACTCCACCCCCTGCCTCCACCCACCTGCCTCCACCCCCTGACTCCACCCCCTGCCTCCACCCCCTGCCTCCACCTCCTGCCTCCACCCCCTGCCTCCACCCACCTGCCTCCACCCACCTGCCTCCACCCCCTGCCTCCACCCACCTGCCTCCACCACCTGCCTCCACCACCTGCCTCCACCACCTGCCTCCACCCCCTGCCTCCACCTCCCGCCTCCACCCACCTGCCTCCACCCACCTGCCTCCACCCACCTGCCTCCACCCCCTGCCTCCACCCCCGCCTCCACCCCCTGCCTCCACCCCCCTGCCTCCACCACCTGCCTCCACCCCCTGCCTCCACCCACCTGCCTCCACCACCTGCCTCCACCCCCTGCCTCCACCACCTGCCTCCACCCCCTGCCTCCACCTCCTGCCTCCACCCCCCTGCCTCCACCCACCTGCCTCCACCTCCTGCCTCCACCCCCCTGCCTCCACCCACCTGCCTCCACCACCTGCCTCCACCACCTGCCTCCACCACCTGCCTCCACCCCCTGCCTCCACCTCCTGCCTCCACCACCTGCCTCCACCACCTGCCTCCACCACCTGCCTCCACCACCTGCCTCCACCCCCTGACTCCACCCCCTGCCTCCACCCACCTGCCTCCACCCCCTGACTCCACCCCCTGCCTCCACCTCCTGCCTCCACCCCCTGCCTCCACCCACCTGCCTCCACCCCCTGCCTCCACCCACCTGCCTCCACCACCTGCCTCCACCACCTGCCTCCACCACCTGCCTCCACCCACCTGCCTCCACCCACCTGCCTCCACCACCTGCCTCCACCACCTGCCTCCACCACCTGCCTCCACCACCTGCCTCCACCACCTGCCTCCACCACCCGCCTCCACCACCCGCCTCCACCCACCCGCCTCCACCACCCGCCTCCACCACCCGCCTCCACCCCCCTGCCTCCACCACCTGCCTCCACCACCTGCCTCCACCCCCTGCCTCCACCCCCTGCCTCCACTCCCCTGCCTCCACTCCCCTGCCTCCACCCCCTGCCTCCACCCACCTGCCTCCACCCACCTGCCTCCACCCACCTGCCTCCACCCCCTGCCTCCACCCACCTGCCTCCACCACCTGCCTCCACCACCTGCCTCCACCACCTGCCTCCACCACCTGCCTCCACCCACCTGCCTCCACCCACCTGCCTCCACCCACCTGCCTCCACCCCCTGCCTCCACCCACCTGCCTCCACCACCTGCCTCCACCACCTGCCTCCACCACCTGCCTCCACCCCCTGCCTCCACCTCCCGCCTCCACCCACCTGCCTCCACCCACCTGCCTCCACCCACCTGCCTCCACCCCCTGCCTCCACCCCCTGCCTCCACCCACCTGCCTCCACCCACCTGCCTCCACCACCTGCCTCCACCACCTGCCTCCACCACCTGCCTCCACCCCCCTGCCTCCACCACCTGCCTCCACCCCCCTGCTCCATCACTCCTCAACTCTCCTCTCCATTACACCCCCCTGGGAGATCTCACTTCCCTCTCTTTTTCTCTCTCCATCTCTCTCTCACACTCTCTCTCTCTATCTCTCTCACGATTTCCCATGCTCATGTTCAGTGTCTCTCTCCCTCACTTGCTCATCTCATACACTCCCTCGCTCTCCCCCTCTCTCTCTCTCTCTCCCTCTCATACTCTATCTCTCTCTCTCTTACACTCCCTCTCTATCCCCCTCTCTCTCTCTCCCT
>NW_028171714.1:0-3000 GCF_963971535.1 Notolepis coatsorum
GACAGCAGTGGTCGATGACTTTAGATAGAGTTAAGACTGCTTAATTTTTTTTTTACAGTTCTACTAAAGGGAAATATCCCTTTAGGTTTATTAATCTCCTTGTCTTGAGGAAATGTGTGTCCTCTGCATTTGACCCATCCTAACTATTTAGGAGCAGTGGGCATCCTGAGGACCAACTCCAGTTGTAATGCCAGTACCTTGGTCAAGGGCAATGGCAGTAAACCTAGCATGCATGTCTTTTGGTGTGGGAGGAACTGATTACCTGGAGGAAACCCACACAACACTCCCCCTGCTGGGGGTCTGAACCCAGGACCTTCTTGCTGTGAGGCAACAGTACTAACCACTGCACCACCGTGCCGACAAGAGATGGTGCATAAATTAAACACAAGAAATCTGGCAGTGAAAAGAACAAATGATGAAATATCTATAAAAAGAATAAATATCCACCATAACATCAAAGGAAATAAATCCCAACAGTACTCCATGTTGTAGACTTGTTGAGGAGGGGTTGTTTTTGGGTTCCTTATGTACCTTCAAAGTTTTTGTTGCTAAGGGTGACTGCAACGGCAAACTAAATGACAAAAAAAATACCTAAGGAAGAAAACGTAAGTATTAAGGATAAATCCTAAGGACAGGACTTGAGGTGAAATTGTGCAAATCCGGGCGGCCGGGTGGCGCAGCGGTCTAAGTGTCTGCCCACCACCACAGAGACAGTGGGATCGAATCCAGCTGTGGTGCTTCCGGGTTGGCCGACCGTCCATACTGACACAATTGCAGTGTTAGAGGGTGGGAAAACCCGGCGAGGGTGGGTCCTGGTCGTTGTAAAACAGCGACTCCTACAGATCGGTCGGGGGCGCCTGCACAGCGAGGTCAGATCCTGGGGGAGGTAGTGTCCTCCACACGTTACACTCTCCCAGTGAGAGTCGTGGGGAAGTGGGGATTGGCTACATATGTGTCGGAGGAAGCATGTGATAGTCTCCGCTAGGGGTGGACGGTATAAACGGTATACGGTATAAACGGTATGAATTTGCTCTACGGTATGGATTTTGAGTATACCGTGTAACCGGTAGTGCAGCTCTAAAATAGCAATGACGTCATGTAACCACAGCGCGACTATTTAACTCGCATTTGCCCCTAAAATAGATAGAATTAGTCATAGATAATAGATATGTGCGAACTGGAAAAAGTTATTTAGGAGGCTTCGCGCAGTGGGCGTGCCAGCCCCTACCGCACGCATGTAAACACGGGTCTAGTAGTCTAGTGGGACGGGACACGGGAGCTGTCGGCGTCTCCCTGAGCTAACGTTAGCTTAGCTACCGTTACAAAATGACCCAGTCAACTATTCACTTTTAGTTTAATACATGATGGGGCATTGTCCAACCGAACGGTATCTAGTCGGCCAGCTACCGATAGCTCCTGACATCAACAAACGCTCCACAAAGTCTAGTACTAGAGACGTGTATGCTACCTGTTAGCTCACGTTAACGCAAGATAGTTCACCGTTCAAAACGAAATGTCCCATTGAACTAAATAATTCACTGAGACGGTGTAGTGCCCGGAGGAAAGAGGAATAAACGGAGGTAACGTAATGCTTGTTTAATGTACAAAGCCACGTCAGTAAACAAGAACACCAGTACATGAATCCCAGCACAGCCATGAATGAATAACAACCAGTGCAACCTAAATAGATGTCCCCTCTGGCTCCGGTGCCAGATCATTAGTTCCCTCCCACTACACAACATAGTCAGAAGATGAACACGAACCAATACTGTAGTCACTACAGCGTTGTATTAACGTTATATATGCAGTAGCTACAGATAGCTCATGATATCAATGTCTTATAACACTGATTCGATGCGTATTCGAGCTGAGGGCTTGCTAACGTTATAATACCAATACAATAGGGTCCAGGTGCAGCGCCGGAGAATCCTGGCCGTAGCTCTGCTCGAGGCTACTAGAGTATAGGTCCAGGTGCAGCTCCGGATAATACTGGCCGTAGCTGGAGGCTACTAGAGTACACACAGACAGTGGAGCTTGTTGCGTGGTGGCGATGTCTCGCAGATAATACCAGTACAAGTCTAATTATATAATATATATATTTTATAAAAAAATAAAAATAAAAAATTATATAAAATAAAAAATTTTTTTATCAAAAACGATGATACCGTGATATATACCGTTACCGTCTATGCTTCAAATTATACCGTGATATAAATTTTAGACCATACCGTCCACCCCTAGTCTCCGCCCTCCCAGAGTGACGGTAGGGGGCAGAGCACGCAATGACCAGGTAGGGGATTGGGAATTGGCATAACGACTAACATTGGGATGGGAGAAAAATGGAAAAAGAAAGGGGGGGGGAAGAGAAAGTAAAAAAATATATAAAAGATTTTGCAAATCCGTCTTCTAAGGAAATCTTAAGTGAATTTTTGAGGAAAAACTTAAATTAAGAAGCATCAAGCGACTGGCCACATGTCTTTAACATGGCTGTCCTCCACTGAATAAAATCTTATGTCAGTTAATATTCATAGGATTTTGTTGACTTATCGAATAGCCAATTTAATCAACAAATGGGTAAAATCCCATTTATAGTATTGTTGTCATGCAAATTAATGCATTCATCCTACGGAAGGATCTCTTTGAATCTAGTGGTTAGTGCCAAAGCATACTGTGAATTCTATCCATATGCCAGAGATTTGCTTATCATTTTACAACAAGTCATTCAGGATAATAAAAATAATAATAAAAAAAACTCATTCTAATGATCAATTGACTAAGAAGGAACTCATAGTCTGAAAATATGTTGTGGTCTATAATTTAAAAACTATGTAAAATATGTTGTTGTTTTCTCTTCAGGTCGTCTCTTGTTCCGTCCAAGATCACAATGACAGTCATGATCTTCCTTATGATGAGCAGCTTCTATTACTTCTCCCGTCATGTAAGTAAATACACAGGTTTCTATGTGGTTTTACCCTGGTTTCTATGTGGTTTTACCCTGGT
>NW_028171713.1:0-17500 GCF_963971535.1 Notolepis coatsorum
AGCGAGAGATAGAGAGAGAGGGGGGGAGAGGGGGGGGAGAGAGAGAGGGAGAGACAGAGAGAGAAAGGGAGAGAGAGAGAGAGGGGGGGGAGGGAGAGAGAGAGATAGGGAGGGGGGGAGAGGGAGAGAGGGGGGAGAGGGAGTGTGTAGTGTGGTAGTGAAAGGGTTAACCCGTTGTCATGTGGCAGTGAAAGGTATTGTTGCAGTCAGATATTTGAAATATGAACTATCCATTTAAGTCTCACATGTAAGCAAGCATGTATTAGCAGTTATGTGAATCCCTACACACCTTCAAAACCGCTCTCAAAGAGCACCTACGGGAGGCTGCAATTCGAAACTGGCCCCTGTAAATGTCTTTCTCTGGTCTGCATCCCCTTAACAATTGTGTGTATTGAGCTGTACTGTACTGTACCCATTCTGCAATCTGTTAATAAAGTTTTCAATCAATCAAACAATCAATCAGCTTGGTTTGAACTGGTAACAGGACGTTCCACAGACCTGGGCCATGAGAGCAGCCACCTCCAGAGCCAGCTCCTTGTTCACGGGGAAGTGACCTTGGTGAACCTCGTCATTCACCTGGTACGCCAGCAGGAGGCGCTCACGCTCCGTCTCTCCCTTGGCCTGCGCCCTGAAACACAGCCTGCACACAGAACAGATGTCTTGAGGAGGCTGATCAGAGCTGGGATCTCTGTGGAGACCATGTGTTTTAGTCCTGTCCTCTGTTAGCGCTTGAGTAAATAAAGAGAGAGAGAGAGAGAGAGAGAGAGAGAGAGAGAGAGAGAGAGAGACACACACACATACAGAGAGAGAGAGAGAGACACACACAGAGAGAGAGAGACACACATACAGAGAGAGAGAGACACACACATACAGAGAGAGAGAAAGAGAGAGAAAGACACAGAGAGACACAGAGATAGAGAGAGAGTGAGAGAGACACACACATACAGAGAGAGAGACACAGAGAGAGACACACACATACATACAGAGAGAGACAGAGACACACATACAGAGAGACAGAGATAGAGACAGAGGGAGAGAGAGAGAGAGGGGAGATAGAGAAAGGAAAAGAGAGAAAAGGAGAGAGACATGGAGAGAGAAAGAGACAGAGGGAGAGATAAAGAAAGAGACATAGAGAGAGAAAGAAAGAGAGAGAGAGACATAGAGAGAGAGAAAGAAAGAGTGAGATAGGGAAAGAAAGAGTGAGAGAGATAGAGAGAGAGAGAAAAGAAAAGAGAGAAAAGGGGAGAGAGAGAGACATAGAGAGAGAGAGAAAGAAAGAGAGAGAGAGACAGTGAGAGAGAAAGAAAGAGAGAGAGAAAGAAAGAGTGAGAGAGATACAGAGAGAGAAAGAAAGAAAGAAAGAGTGAGACAGAGAGAGAAAGAAAGAGTGAGAGAGATACAGATAGAGTGAGAGAGAGACACTGTAGAGGCCATGTGTTTTTAAAGCATTACATCATGCGCAGGAGTGGGTTATGAGAATTAGACCACCCCTAGGCATGGTCTAATTCTCATTATACAATGGCCGATGTCATCCAACCTTATTGCTATACAATAAACACACATTAATTGAAGATTTATTGACAAAACCATCCGCAGAAAAAGTAGTTCCCAAAAAAAAAGAAGAGAAGTTGCCTCCATGTGGAAGCAGCTCGGAAGTGCATCCAACTGTTCTCAGTAAGACATCCAACAAACTAACACATCCAACTGTCTCTCAACTAAGACATCCAACCAACTAACACATCCAACTGTCTCTCAACTAGGCATCCAACCAACTAACACATCCAACTGTCTTTCACCTAGACATCCAACCAACTAACACATCCAACAAACTAACACATCCAACTGTCTTTCAACTAAGACATCCAACAAACTAACACATCCAACAAACTAACACATCCAACTGTCTTTCAACTAAGACATTCAACAAACTAACACATCCAACAAACTAACACATCCAACTGTCTTTCAACTAAGACATCCAACAAACTAACACACATCCAACAAACTAACACATCCAACTGTCTTTCAACTAAGACATCCAACAAACTAACACATCCAACAAACTAACACATCCAACTGTCTTTCAACTAAGACATCCAACAAACTAACACATCCAACAAACTAATACATCCAACTGTCTTTCAACTAAGACATCCAACAAACTAACACATCCAACAAACTAACACATCCAACTGTCTTTCAACTAACACATCCAACAAACTAACACATCCAACTTTTCTTTCTATAGAACTTCATTCTTAGATGCTTCTATAGAAGGTAGGTAAAACAAAACAAAAAAGTTTTCTTTGCCCTATAGGGGGAAAAGTTTTCTTTGCTCTATAAGAGGGAAATCTTAAAAAAAATTTAAACCTACTTTCTATAGAAGCAGCTGGGAGGTGCGCTGTTTTAAGTGAGCGTGGATTATTGAATTGATTGATTGATTGATTGCTAATTTTATTACTGCCACCCTTGTTTCCAACTGGTTAAGCTTGCCGACTCTTTCGAAGTCGCTCTCTTTCGAAAGTTGGTTACGGTTAGAGTTTGGAATCAGGGCTGGTGGTCTATCGCCCTGCTCTAAAGATGAACTCTAACCATAACCAACTTCGAAAGAGAGCGACTTCGAAAGAGTCGCCAAGCTTAACCAGTTGGAAACAAGGCGGACAGTAATAAAATTTGCAATCAATCAATCACTCAATTCAGTAATCCACGCTCACTTAAAACAGCGCACATAATCAGCTGCATAATCCAACATTGTGTAAGAAACTAAGTTGAAGAAAGCAGGAAGCCGGACCAGCACTCTCAGATTCAATATTTTTTATAATGGCAGCCTGAAACATACATGTTTCGGAACTGGAGTTCCTTCGTCAGTGTTTGGCTAGAAACTAACACATGCGCCGTGACAGAATAATTTTTGATTGAGTCTTTATGACCCTATCAAGATATCCATTCGTAATGTTTACTGTCCGCCATCTTGCTTGCATTTCTAAAAACTCGCCGCACGGCGGAGTGATAGTAATGCGGTTGTGGGCGGGTCCTGGGACCAAGAGCGTGGGGTTATGACAAATACCCACGTGTAACTTGACCGTTTCAGCCAATCAGAATCGAGAAATTTGCATGCCGTTGTATAAAGTTCTGTCCTCCACTAGCGCTTGTAAATAAACAGCAGTAACATGACATTCTTTGTATGTTTCTTCCCGTTTGGTTTGTTTTCCCCGGGCCCCCCCACCTCCTACAGTCTGTCCAGGGGTCCCAGAGCCCAGACCCCCCCCCCCCCCCCCCGGACATCCTACCTGCTCTTGTACGTTAGACGTACGATGCGCGTCCCCTCGTACTTCCCAGGATGCAGTTCTTTCAGCGCCTGCTCCCACTTGGAAATGACGTCGCAGATCTGACGAAGAGGGTCAGAGATATAAAAGATGTCAAAGTATCGTTTCTATTCACACAAGAGTAGATTCTAACACAAACCCTTCCCCCCCCCCCCACACACACACACACACACACATACACACACACACACACACACACACACACACACACACACACACACACACACACACACACTTCAGAAACAAACATAGTATCAATGAGAGCATCAATAATACACCTGAGTGAAGTCTAGTAAAAACAAAAAAAAAAACGTAAAAAAAGTAAATAATAATAATAATTCTTTTTAAAGTTAATCGTGAGTTAAAAAAAATAGTGGCGTTAATAGAATCGGGCGATAACGTGTGAATACCGCGTTAACTTTGACAGCCTTAATTTGTATACATCACTTTAATTACTTTAGCGAGTTCATTCCTGCTCTTTGTTCTTGGATTTTAAACAACTTATACCCGTTTATATCAGGGACCTTACATTACGAGTTTTCTTAATTTTTTTTACTGAGTTTATTATTAAGAGTTTATTGTTGAGTTTTATCGTTTCTCGAGTTTCATTGTGTTTTATTGAAAGAGTTCTTTGTTTGTCTGATGCAGGCGTCCGAGGGAGGCAGCGCTTCACTGCCATCGTACACAATCACATATAATGTGTATTTTGATGAATAAATGTTGACTGTCTTTGTGTGTTAGTACAGTATGTAAACACACAAAGTGTGTGTGCATTTAAAGTGTGCTGTACATGTCTAGATTCCTGTCCATTTACTAGAATAGAATAGAGGGACATTCAGCAGCACAGATCGCTCACAATGAACTCATGAAATGAATAATGAATTCAGCTATAGTCAAAAAGCTAAAATAAGAATAAGAATGAAAAAAAAGATACAGTCAGATATACATTCTAAAATATACGTATATGCATTCTAAAAAATACAGTAAAATGTACAGTAAAAAGTTAAATTCAAAGTAAAATTCAAATGTAAATGTAAATGTCCAGGAAGGTATACAGGGATTTACTCAGTGAGTGTCTCCTCTACAGGGTGACCCAGGTGGTCGTGGGGTCGCGTCTCTCACCGTGCTGCAGCTCTTTATTATTATTATTATTATTATTATTATTATTATTATTATTATTATTATTATTATTATTATTATTATTATTATTATTATTATTATTATTATTATTATTATTATTATAATACAGGGTGGGGTCCCCTCTCTCACCACAGGGGGGGGTTCCCTCTCTCACCTTGCTGCCGGGCTGCAGGCAGTGCTCCAGCTCTCTGCCAGACGGGTCGTCGGTGAACAGGGCGAAGCCGGACAGCTGGGGCGTCCTCATGCCCACCCTCTGGTTCAGCGTGCCCAGGAACTCCTCCACCGTGGTGGAGCCGTCGAAACCCACCACCTGCAGCGGGGGAGAGGAATAATTAATAATAATAACTACTTGCATTTATATGGCGCTTTTCTAGACACTCAACGCGCTTTACAATGCAGCAGGGGAGAAGGACCGTGAGTAAAAAACCCAGCACCTACAGTACAGCAGAGTAGAAGGAGGGTAAACCAAAGACCAGCACCTACAGTACAGCAGAGTAGAAGGAGGGTAAACCAAAGACCACCACCTACAGGACAGCAGAGTAGAAGGAGGGTAAACCAAAGACCAGCACCTACAGGACAGCAGAGTAGAAGGAGGGTAAACCAAAGACCAGCACCTACAGGACAGCAGAGTAGAAGGAGGGTAAACCAAAGCCCAGCACCTACAGCACAGCAGAGTAGAAGGAGGGTAAACCAAAGACCACCACCTACAGGACAGCAGAGTAGAAGGAGGGTAAACCAAAGACCACCACCTACAGGACAGCAGAGTAGAAGGAGGGTAAACCAAAGACCAGCACCTACAGGACAGCAGAGTAGAAGGAGGGTAAACCAAAGCACAGCACCTACAGCAGCACCTGAAAGGCACCTGAAAGGGGCGGGACTAGATAAGCTGCGCTTCCTGAAAGGGGCGGGACTAGATGAGCGCTGCTTCCTGAAAGGGGCGGGACTAGATAAGCTGTGCTTCCTGAAAGGGGCGTGACTAGATAAGCTAGACGACTGCTCGACCTCCCGAGGCACTGTCACCCCAATAAAGATCAAATCAAATGTCAATGTGTGCGTGTGTTTATGTTAGTGTCTCTGTACTTGTGTGTGTGTGTGTGTGTTTATGTTAGTGTCTGTGTGTCTCTGTACTTGTGTGTGTGTGTGTTTATGTTAATGTCTCTGTACTTGTGTGTGTGTGTGTGTGTTTATGTTAGTGTCTGTGTGTCTGTACGTGTGTGTGTGTGTGTGTTTGCTTATATCAGTGTCAATGTACGTGTGTTACAGACTAGAGCCAGTCTAGGGGTATTCAGTTTAACAATCCAAGCTGCAGCCCTAAGTGTAGTATTGCGGGAAAAGACGAGGTAACATAATACATGGTTTATCCTGAAACCAGAGGAGCGACAGTGGGCTCCGGTTACTGAATCCAGAACTCGGGATTCGAGGCGCGGCCCGTGTGTCTTCCAGCTCCGCCGGGCGGTCGGTCCGATTGTACTTTTTTATACGTCGGTCGGTCCGGAGACAAAACAAACGCGGGTGTCGTTCTGACTAAAACCAAAGAGTCCGCGACGTTGTTCACCATAAGTGGCGTCTCGTTCTCGCTGTGATGGAACGACAAACGTCCACCTCCGTCTGGAAACGCAGGCCGACCGCTAGCGGTGATTAAATGGTGCGTTTTGGTAAATGGGGCATTTTTATATAACGCTTTTATCCAAAGCGCTTTACAACGTTGTCCCTCACACTCACCCGTTCACTCACACTCACCCGTTCACTCACACTCACCCGTTCACTCACACTCACCCGTTCACTCACACTCACCCGTTCACTCACACTCACCCGTTCACTCACATTCACCCGTTCACTCACACTCACCCGTTCACTCACACTCACCCGTTCACTCACACTCACCCGTTCACTCACACGGCGGGGGTTGCGAGGTGCCGCTCTGCTCACCGGGAGCAGTTAGGGGGTTAAGTGTCTTGCTCAAGGACACTTCGACACGCTGCCCGGGAAGAGCGGGAATCGAACCGAGAACCTCCGACTACCAGACGACTGTCACTGTCACCCCCACAAGTACACAAGCGCACTCATTCCCACACAGTTACCGCCCAGCTTAACCCTTTCACCACACTGCACTACCAAATGATTAACCCTTTCACTGCGACAATACAGAAGGTTAACCCTCTCACTGCCATACGACACAGGGTTAACCCTTTCACTACCACCCTACAGAAGGTTAACCCTTTACTACGCATCTGTAGTGTGATAGTAAAGGGTTAACCTTCTGTAGTGTGGCAGTGAAAGGGTTAACGCCACAACAAGTACACGAGCACACTCATCCCCACACTGTTACAGCTTAACACCCAATTATACAAAATGGGAATCAAAGGAAAGAACGACAGAGAGGGACAATAGAGAATAGGCTTGTGTGTGTGTGTGTGTGTGTGTGTGTGTGTGTGTGTGTGTGTGTGTATGTACAATAACAATAAACAAACTAAAGTACAAAATAGGGATGTCCCGATCGCATTTTTTGCCTCCCCATCCGATCCCCATCATGTGATTTTGAGTATCTGCCGATACCGATCTTTCCCGATCCGATCTTTCACATTAGTAACCAATTTGACGCACTGGCGAATTCATACGCTTCATACGAGAGATATTCAAAGTTTCAATCTGTTTGTTGCACATTAGTATACATTCACACAGTGTTCAACTTATGTAATGATTTGCTCCATTTTGGTCTGAAACGCCGACGATAATCCTCACAAAGCGAATAACGACATAGCTCCGCGGTTAACAACAGCTGAACAGCAACAATAGCATACCGAAAACACTCATAAACCAGCAGCCAATTAATTTGAGTAAATCAGGACTCACCACTTCGCTGTTGATGAACGTCACGTCAGCAACAAAAACCTCGTGCGTTGAACAACGTTAACAAAACTTCGCCAACCGGCTAAATCCAAGAACAAACAAACTTTTGCCAAGCGGCTAAATCAAAGAACAAACAACAAATGAACCACTTCGGTCCGCTGTTCATTTGCGGGCGCTGTGGATGAAAATAATTGCATCATCCACCGCTGATGGCTTCAGCGCTGTTCCCCTCCTCGAGCGTTCTTCTCCCTGCGGTCAAAATGCTTCCAAAATGCAGCTTTCCCAGACGGATTGGGAACTTTTCAAAAGCTCTCCCTTTACTATTTTATCTGTTAGCTCAGGGGTTCCCAAACTTTTCAGGCCAGGACCCAGAAAATAAGGCGTCAGAGAGCCGCGGCCCAATGCACATCGTCAGGCTTTTTTTTTTCTTCTTTTTTTTTGCCAGGCGACCGATTTTTTAAGCCAAATATCACTTCAATCCTATTAAGTTAGTTCAAGTTAGTTATTCATTTATATGTGCTATTTATGAGAGGGCTAACTTGTTGCAAAATAATAATGATAATAATAATAGCCTCATTAAAATACTATTGTTGCTTCGGTTGTTTTCAGCGTTTTATGTGCATAATCTGTTATTTAGTTTGAAATGTTCGTTGAAATAAGTAGATTTTTCGTTTTTGTTTATTTATTAAGTTAATATAAAACCATATAGTCACATTTTAGAATACAATAGAATATAATTTTAGAATACAACTAGAAACACTGTCCTGGCCTGCTTCTAAGTTCAGTGGCCTGAAAAAAAAAATAAAAAAAATTGATTTTTTTATCATCTCGCGGCCCACCAGTGGCTGCTCGCGGCCCACCTTTGGGTCGCGACCCCGACTTTGGGAACCACTGTGTTAGCTTATCCATCTTGACTCAGACACGAGGCTCCCACCCTCTGATCTGATGACAGCACTACGCTACGCTACGGCACTAAAAAGAAAGTGAAAGCAGCCGTTTGTTTTGGCAAATTCTTCTGCTCTGTGCGACAATAAATAAATGAATGATGATATGTAATCAGGGCCGTGCACAGGACTTTAGAGGGGCAGGTGCTCAACGGCTGAAAAGGGCACTGGGCCTGTGCTATTTTTGGGGGCCCTTTTTGGGCGGGGAGGGGCCTTTTTAAGCTTTTTGGGGGTTTTTGGTGATCAAATATTGAATATTGAACTATAATAATCAGTGTAGGAACTCACTTATCCTTGAAAGACACTTTTATCACTGACTTAAAAGGCCCATATCTCCATAAATGTTCAGGGCGGAGGGAATAAGTGCTTACCCTACAGACCCCAAGTCTGTTAGGACAGCAGACTCGGTTGGCACTGCTCAAAACGTACCTTTTTAAAATAGCTTTTAAATGAATTATTATCTTTATTTCATTGTCTTATTTTTCTTTATTTCTATACATTTTACTTAATATTTTATTATAATTTGTATCATTGTTTTATGTAGTTTTTTTAATAATTAAATTTTTTTTTCCACTTTTTCTCCCATTTTCTATTTTTCTCCCATCACAATTTTCATATCGTCCAATTCAACCCTCCCCTGTCTTTCGAACATTGTTTCTTGCCTCCCACAAGCCGGCTGCAATGTGGACTAAGTCATACATAGCACGAGTCCCCTCCGATACTCGAGGTAACAGCCGTCGCATCTTTTCACCTGCGCAGCTCGATCTTTCAGAGTCGGGGGTCTGGGCTTTGGAGGGGCCCCGCCCCTGTCGCTTCTTTATTCTACTGCGCAGGCGCACCAACCGACCTGTAGGAGTCGCTGTCCACAACGCCCGATCCCCACCCTTCAGTTTCCCTCCCCGTAATACGGCCAATGTGTATTACTGTGGACGACCAGCTAAACTGAAAGCAATGTGGAGAGCGGGACTCGAACAGGAGGCGAGCCTAGTCTCAAGCATTCGTTGCGAGCGCCTTGCCCACTGCGCAACGTAGCCGCACCATTTGTTCTTTTTTAATGGCAACATATTATTTAAATGATTCAAATGGACCTCAAACATGTTCCGTTGTGATGTCACAGTATGATGTCATAATCAAACATTCTAGAACATTTGTGATGTCACAGTATGATGTCATAATCAAACATTCTAGAACATTTGTGATGTCACAGTATGATAATCAAACATTCTAGAACATTTGTGATGTCACAGTATGATGTCATAATCAAACATTCTAGAACATTTGTGATGTCACAGTATGATGTCATAATCAAACATTCTAGAACATTTGTGATGTCACAGTATGATAATCAAACATTCTAGAACATTTGTGATGTCACAGTATGATGTCATAATCAAACATTCTAGAACATTAGTGTAGCTATTCAACAATTCTCTCAGAAGATCTCACTTGTTGTTTCCGGCTATTTGTCTGTAAGCTTGAATATGTTCTGTAGATACAATTTAAAATTCCCACATGGAAAAGGAAACAATGTCTTGTACAATCCTTAATGAGCTGCCTCTGGAGGGAAGGCTCTGTGATGTGGTTATTAAAGTCAACAGCACTGAGTTGAATGCCCACAAGGCCCTCCTGTGTGACTGCAGCAACTATTTCAGGTAAGTTTAGCTTGGTTCAGGTTAGCTTGGTTCAGGTTAGCTTGGTTCAGGTTAGCTTGCTTCAGCTTAGCTTGGTTCAGGTTAGCTTGGTTCAGGTTAGCTTGGTTAGTAAACAGATACCATACTGTACTTCTACTGTAAAAAGATACTATACTGTACTTCTACTGTAAAAAGATACTATACTGTACTTCTACTGTAAACAGATAATATACTGTACTTCTACTGTAAAAAGATACTATACTGTACTTCTACTGTAAAAAGATACTATACTTCTACTGTGCTAAGACCCTATACTTATACAGTGAACATATATTACTACACAGGACAGAATGTTGCTTACTGTTTACTCATCAGATATCTCTATACTCTGCGTCCCACAGAGCCATCTTCACTCGCTGGAGCGACTCAGAGAAACCAGTCTACAGTATCCCTGGGGTGTCCCCGGGTATGATGCAGCTCATCATAGAGTACTCCTACACAAGCTTTGTGCTGGTGACAGCAGAGAACGTGGAAGAGCTTCTGGTGGCTGCAGACCAGCTTCGCGTCACTGGCATAGTAGGAGCGTGCTCTGACTTCCTAGAAGGCCAGCTGTCTCTGGAAAACTGTGTTGGCATCTGGAGGTTCACGGACATCTACTGCTGCCCTGACCTGAGGCGCAAGGCCCATCTCTTCACCGTGTGCCACTTTGAGGAGATGTTGCACGTCTCACAGGAGCTTGTAGAGCTGTCCCCGCAGCAACTGGTCGACATCATCGAGAGGGATGATCTGAACGTGAAGAGCGAGGAGACGGTGTTCGAGGCAGTCCTCCGTTGGATCGACCACTCCCGTGAGGAGCGTAAAACACACATCCCTTTGCTGCTGCCCAAGGTAACTAATTGTATTACGGATACACAAACATGGTTGCTAGTGCCTGAGCCACATTTATTTTTAATTAAATTTTTATTATTTTACTTTTTCTTGTTTGTCTGTCTCTTGTCAAGTTCATTATGATTCATGTTACTGTTATTATTGTTGTCGTCCCTGTTGTCATTATTATTATTATTATTATTATTATTATTATTATTATTATTATTATTATTATTATTATTATTATTATTATTATTATTATTATTATTATTATTATTATTATTGTACTGTTATGTTCTGTTTTATGTATGAAAATTAAATTAAATAAAAACATTTATAAAAATAATAATAATTGTATTACTGTGCATTACATTAAAACAACACTAGGTTCCCTAGTACAGTGGTTCTCAAACATTTGGGTCCAAACTGTTCCCTAGCAACAGAAACCGTCTACAACTGATGTCTAAGTTGTACCCGCTGTCTGCTTGTCTCTCCCCAGGTTCGCATGGGCTTGATGAGGCCTGACTACTTCAGGAGCAACGTCCAGAACAACCCTGGGGTGAGGGACAGCCACGACTGCAGGCCCCTCATCCTCAGCGTCCTGAACCCCTCTGGCTCCGACAGGCTCCCAAACCCCCTGACCCGCCCACGCCGGCCCCAGGAGGTCCTATTGGCCATCGGAGGCCGGGGTGGCGGCATCCTGACCATGGAGGCTTACGATATCCGAGCCGGTGGATGGATGGACGTGAGCGTTGAGAGGGAGAGTCCCCAGTGGCGCCACAGCACCGCTTATCTCCACGGTCTGGTCTACTGCGTCGGCAGCCGGCACGGCTATGAGGCTCTCAACAGTGTGTGCAGGTTCAACCCCATCACTCGCAGCTGGCTGCAGGCGGCTCCCATGCACTCACGCCGCAGTGGGCTCAGCGTGGTCGCGTTGGACGGCTGTATCTACGCCATGGGAGGGTACGATGGAGACGAGGTACTGAACACCGCCGAGCGCTACGAGCCTGAAACCAACCAGTGGACAGTGATCTCACCCATGCTGGAGCACAGGAGCGAAGCAGGGGCAGCAGCCCTCCAGGGCAAGGTGGGTGGAACTGAGGAACACAGGGTGCTAGATGAACACAAGGAACGTTAGATCAGAAATCATAAATGTCAGGGCGGTTAGGTGGCCGAGCGGAGATTGGGTTCGTCACCAACCCCGGAGCTGTGAGCTGGATTCGCCTGTTCGAATCCAGCTCACAGCTCCGGGGTTGTCACCAGCTTGGCTGGCCGTCTGCACTAATACAATTGGCTGTATTAGAGGGTGGGAGAAGCTGGCGGGGTGGGTCCGGGTCGTTGTAAACAGCGACTCCTACAGTTCGGTCGGGGCGCCTGCTAAGCGCGGATAGGACTTGAGGGGGATAGTGTGGTCCTCCCACACGCTACGCCCTCTCGATGAGAATCCACGCTGCCAGGTGAAAAGAAGCGGTGATTGGCTGGACGTGTGTCGGAGGAAGCACGTGGTAGCCTCCACTCTCCCAGATGATCTGACTGTGGGGGGTAAGTGCGCAGCGACCAGGAAGGGACTGGGAATTGGCATACGACTAACATTGGGATGGGAGAAAATCGGAGGAAAATGGAGGGGGAAAAAGATCAATACAAAAAAAAAAAAAATCATAAATGTCTTTATTGCCAAGTAAGCTTGCACAAACAAAAGATGTGTCTGGGTCCTTCGGTGCATCAACATTAACAGACAATTAAAGTAGAATGAAATCAAATGGAATACATAAACTAAATTAGAATATTCTTTCTTATTACAGGTTTACATCTGTGGTGGCGACAACTGGGTGGGGTGTCTGCTCACAGCTGAGTGCTACAGCCCAGACACCGACCAGTGGACTCTGATCGCCCCCATGAGCAGCAGGCGTTTAGGACTGGGAGTCGCTGCTTACGGAGGACAAGTCTATGCGGTAGGTGCACACGGAGACAAATGCTTTATACTCAATATTTTTATAGATATGTATCATTTGACTTTCAATGCTTCTGTGATGCCCTCATTTCCCTAAATGGATTAATACAGTGTCTGCCTGCCTGAGCCACACACTAAAACATTCCTCTCATGTGTCCTGTCCTCAGGTGGGAGGGTGGGACCGTGGAAACTACCTGCGTAGCGCGGAGGCCTACAGCCCCTTGACTGACTCCTGGAGCGCCCTGCCCGACATGCTCACCCCCCGCAGCTACTTTGGCATCGCGGTGCTGGACGACCTGCTCTTCGTGGTCGGAGGCTCCTCCAAAGACTCCATCTCCAACGTGGAGCGCTACGATCAGAGCAGCGACAAGTGGACTGCAGCCGAGGACATGAAGATCCCGCGCTGTTACCTAAGCTGCTGCATAATGCATGGCCTGCCATTTTACATGAGCCAGTACGCTGCTCCCCGTGGAGGAGGAGGAGGAGGAGGAGGAGGAGGAGGAGGAGGAGGAGCAGGAGGAGGAGAGGAGGAAGAGGAGGAGGAGCAGGAGGAGGAGGGGAGGAGGAGGAGGAGCAGGAGGAGGAGCAGGAGCAGGAGGAGGAGGAGGGGAGGAGGAGGAGGGGAGGAGGAGCAGGAGGAGGAGAGGAGGAAGAGGAGCAGGAGGAGAAGCATGAGCAGGAGCAGGAGGAGGGGAGGAGGAAGATGATTAGGAGCAGGATGAGCAGGAGGAGCAGGAGGAGGAGGAGGTGGAGGATTAGGATGAAGATGATTAGAAGCAGGAGGAGGAGCAGGAGCATGAGGAGGAAGAGGAGGATTAGGAGGAGGATTAGGAGGAGGAGGAGGAGGAGGAGCAGGAGGAGGAGGAGGGGAGGAGGAGGAGCAGGAGGGGAGGAGGAGGAGGAGGAGGAGCAGGAGGAGCAGGAGGAGGGAGGAGGAGGAGGGAGGAGGGAGGAGGAGGAGGAAGATGAGGAGGAGGAGGATTAGGAGGAAGATAATTAGGAGCAGGAGGAGGAGCAGGAGCATGAGGAGCATGAGGAGGATTAGGAGGAGGAGGAGGAGGAGGAGCAGGAGGAGGAGGATGAGGAAGAGGAGGAGGAGCAGGAGGAGGATGAGGAGGAAGAGGAAGAGGAAGAGGAGGAGGAGGAGAATGAGGAGGAGGAGCAGGAGGAGGAGGATGAGGAGGAGGAGGAGCAGGAGGAGGAAGATGAGGAAGAGTAGGAGCAGGAGGAGGAGGAAGATGAGGAATAGTAGGAACAGGAGCAGGAGGAGGAGGAGGAAGAGGAGGATTAGGAAGAGGAAGAGGAGGAGGAAGATGTGGAAGAGTAGGAGAAGGAGGAGGATTAGGAGGAGGATGAGAAGGAGGAGGAGGAAGAGTAGGAGGAGGATTAGAAGGAGGAGGAGGAAGATGAGGAAGAGGAGGAGGAAGAGGAGGAGGAGGAAGATGATGAAGAGGAGGAGGAGGAGGAAGATGAGGAAGAGTAGGAGGAGGAGGAAGAGAATTAATAAATTACTATCAGCCAAAGGTGGTGCATTTCTTTCTTCTAGTAATTCAGACAATATCGGTTTTTAGTTTGTGTAATGTAATGTAATATCTGTTTTTAGTTTGTGTAATGTAATATCTGTTTTTAGTTTGTGTAATGTAATATCTGTTTTTAGTTTGTGTAATGTAATGTAATACTGTATCTCTTTTTAGTTTGTGTAATGTAATGTAATATCTGTTTTTAGTTTGTGTAAAGCACATAATATGGGAACTTTTATCCATATGGTTGAGCCTGTTAGGAATTGCACCCCCAACCCAAGCAGATTGCAGATCACTCTCTCTATATGGAGGTAAAAAAGAAAATATGGTAAAAATAATTACCAGGACCTAAATAAATTATATTAAAATAACCCCAGTTTCTTCATTGATGGACAGAAACATTACAATAAAAAGGGCACTTTTTTATGAGGCACAAAAGGGCAGGTGCTTGTGCACCCGTTGGGCTCTATGTGTGCACATGCCTGCTCGCTGTGCCCTTGAGCAAGGCACCTCAGCTTTAACCAGTGATGCCACTAACGCGTTACTAAGTAACGCGTTATTGTAATCTGATTACTTTTCCCCGAAAATAGTAATCTAACGCGTTAATCTTTACAAGCCAGTAATCTGATTGCAGTTACTTGTCCAAGTGGCTGTGCGTTACTATTTCGTTACTATCTCATCATAATGCAGGCGGAATGCAGTATTTTCTTTCGTTTTCGACAGTCAAATATACGTTTGGAAAGCTTTTCCTTGTATTGGGGAGTGACGTCACAGCACGCAACCTCGCGTGTTGAGCCATGCTGGTGGGCGCGGCTGTTATTGTTATTATCAGGCTGACCTGCGAGCTAGCAGGGAGACGCTCGCGCTCGTAACGCTTTCTTGGACTGGAAGTTCACTAGTCTACTTAACGTTTGTGTCAGCTAAGCCGGGTGAAAAAAACATTCACTTTGCGGAGGAAACAAAATACTGTCTACGTAAGAGAGTGCCGTCTTAACAGGTCGTGGGAAATCTCCCATATAGGCATTCGATTGGGTGGAGAGCTGGTGACTGCATGCGAATGCCCTCGTATGCCCTGTGTATGGGGACATGTCACCCATATAGAAACACACCTCTTCAATCAATATCTGAAATGCAAATAAATAAATAACCTTCTTAATAAATATAATATTTATATTGTAGTGGGTTCTATAGAGACATAATTCCCCATGGTATTGTTTTGATGTGTTGATGGGGCACTGTCACTTTAAGGAGGTTGGTTTTGGGTTGGGCTGAGAGGAGACGCCCTGTTTGGGGTTTCATTGATAAATGTTTGATTACTACGAGCTGTCAGAAGCTAGCACGGCATAGTTCTGACAGCTGTCACTTGTGCTACTGCGAAATAAATGACACACGGCTTTGTGTTGTCAACTGATAGAAATTGTGCGTTTCTCTATTCCGACGATTTCTACAATATAATATATATATATATAAATAACTGTCTTTTACTAGTACCTTACTACTATGTACTATGTTACTATCCGTATACTACTACCTACCATGCTAATATGTCTATTATACTATGCACTCAGGGTGTAATTCCTTCCCAGCCCTTCCCAGAGACAGTCGCATTTCTCTCCTCTCCCCAGGCTCCTCAAGGCCGTTCCTACCGCCGCCTCTACTGCTCCATGGAGCCCGACGCTGCTATGCTCTGCTTCGTGCCGGTTGCCGGACTATACTCAAATCAACTCTAAATGGATCTAATCAGTGGATTGCATATTTTCTTCAAGAAGCAGAATAAGGCTAACCCTCTCTGCCTATTGGGACATCATAATCGGGCTACCAACTTGAAGACATGGTCATTTTTGGATTATCAAAGCTTTTGGACTGCAATAAGAAGATTTTGGATCTGTTTACCGCGCACAGGACCTACCAAAATGAACTGATTAAGACACTTGGACACTTGGACTAATAATGCATTCAGTCATTTGGACGGAGTTGTTAAAACTCACTCCACTCAAATCAATAGAGTTATATTTCACTCTATTCAAATCAAATTTAAAGTGACGTGGCTGGGATAAATGTGCCAGTCAGTCAGCCAAAACAAATTCCTGGACCAAGGACCAAGGAATCGAACTAGGGAGCTGCTGGAGTCGAAGGCCCTCTGGGAGATAAGAGTTGCAAGCGGCTTCCCCCACCCCCAATCCCTACCCAATCCCCCCTCCCGCGTGTACGCCCGGCGCCACTCCCACGTGATGGTGACGGCAGCCGACTAGTACGCGCGCTGGAGGGGGGAGCCTAAGACTCGTCTCATCACCAAGCCCGATCCCCCCCCGTCCCTGCCCCCTCCCGCTGGACAATCTTTCCACCCTCCCTCCCACCACCTGGCGCAACGACACCCCGGTGTTGTCGCAGCCGACTATCGCATATGGTGTCTCAGGCATTCTGTAGTCTGTTTGAATTTATGTTGTGCCGTTGTTACTGTAAAAATGTAATGATTGTGATATGTTGTTGTTAATGAGACGATGAGCTGTATGTGTGCGTCACTGGAATTTCCCCAAGGGGATCAATAAAGGAATATCTTATCTTATCTTAACACTCAAGTTCAACATTATATGACGAACAATGCCACTGACCATACGCTGCCAGAGATGCACATCTCCTGCTGACCAGAAAACCACACATTTTTCTGATAGTGGGGTGCCTGGACACTCAGTCATTTAAAATGTATGCGGAAGTTTCTTTTTCACTTCTAATTTGAAGATAAGGATCTATAGAACAATTTTGGCTTGAGTGTCAAGAAACCAGTTGAATTTAATAAAAGTTTATCCAAAATGGCCACAATCGAAATAATGAATTCTTTAAAAACGTCTTAATGTTCACACAATTGCTGTGTAATATAATTTTGTATTGCTATTTTAAGTTAATACTGTGTCAACTGGAGTTCAAATATTGATGTTTTGAATATTCTGGTATGGCAAAAATCAAAGATGGCTGCAATTTCTGTATTTATTTCGAATTACGCTTCATAACTTTTATTCTATTGAACCTAGAATGGTGATGTTGGTGCCTGTACCTAGGTTTTCATGAATGAGTAATTGAATAAAAATAAAATAAACATGATTGGAGCATATCTTATATGATATTTCACACAATGAGACAATAAATATGTGGAGAACTAGAGTTAGATATGAGAACTGTAAACAACAGTTGATTGTGAAGAACAAACGGTGATTGTGAAGAACGTCCTCATCACAAGAAAGGATCTGCATCTCAGCACCAATGTCAACGCCAT
>NW_028171713.1:20000-29780 GCF_963971535.1 Notolepis coatsorum
ATCATTAGCATCATCAACCGATATTGTCCAACTCTTCATTTCCGATACCGATATCAACCGATACCGATATATGCAGGGTCGTCCCCCCCCCCCCCCCCCCCCCAAAAAACGGAATCATTTCAGGTAATTAACATTACATATCTCTTGTCGTGTAATTAAAACAACATTGTGCATACTTTTGACAATAATAAATAAAATAAGAATTTGTTCTTACTTGCTTGCCTGGGTAAATAAAGGTTAAAGAAATGTAAAAAAAAAAAAATTTAAATGTAAAACCGATACCGATAATTTCCGATATCACATTTTAATGCCAATATCGGCCGATAATATCGGTAGGCCGATAATATCGGACATCCCTAATATCTGGTATACACTAATATCAAATATTGATAGTATTTTAAGTTGTTTAACCCTTTCACTGCCACACGACAGAAAGTTAGCCCCTTTACTATCACACAACCGACGGCGATGCTCCATCATTAGCATCATTAGCTCTGTCGTGTGGCAGTGAAAGGGTTAAGTACTTTTCCAAGCACTATTTAAAATGTTCAAGGATGTCACTCCGACGATACGATTCACTTTTTTAAATGCTGTTTTTTTTTAAAGCATCTTCTTGGCACCTGCTCGCCAGCTAGAGCGAGTTTAGCGCGTCACACGTGAAGAAATGAGGAAGAAAAGTGCGCAAGACAGTGACTTGTCAGATCTTTATTAAAACAACAGAACACACAAACAAATATTCTGAACAATTTGATCACGGATGAACAAAACATTCAATGTGAACGGTTGATTTGAATTTCGAGGACTTTTTAAGCAAATTGTTAAAAAAATTGGCTGTTTTCAAGGAATGCCAGGCCTTGACTTTTTTTTGTAAAAAAAGAATCAAGCACTTAAAGCACTTCACCTTGGATCAGCGTTATGCTGCAGATACTGTCTGTGTCTGAGGTGAAGATGTGAGCTAACTGACCTGGGATCAGCGTTGTGCTGCAGATACTGTCTGTGTGTCTGAGGTGAAGATGTGAGGTAACTGACCTGGGATCAGCGTTATGCTGCAGATACTGTCTGTGTGTCTGAGGTGAAGATGTGAGGTAACTGACCCTGGATCAGCGTTATGCTGTAGATACTGTCTGAGGTGAAGATGTGAGGTAACTGACCTGGGATCAGCGTTATGCTGCAGATACTGTCTGTGTCTGAGGTGAAGATGTGAGGTAACTGACCCTGGATCAGCGTTATGCTGCAGATACTGTCTGTGTCTGAGGTGAAGATGTGAGCTAACTGACCTGGGATCAGCGTTATGCTGCAGATACTGTCTGTGTGTCTGAGGTGAAGATGTGAGCTAACTGACCTGGGATCAGCGTTGTGCTGCAGATACTGTCTGTGTCTGTGAGGTGAAGATGTGAGCTAACTGACCTGGGATCAGCGTTATGCTGCAGATACTGTCTGTGTGTCTGAGGTGAAGATGTGAGCTAACTGACCTGGGATCAGCGTTGTGCTGCAGATACTGTCTGTGTCTGAGGTGAAGATGTGAGGTAACTGACCCTGGATCAGCGTTATGCTGTAGATACTGTCTGAGGTGAAGATGTGAGCTAACTGACCTGGGATCAGCGTTGTGCTGCAGATACTGTCTGTGTCTGAGGTGAAGATGTGCGGTAACTGACCCTGGATCAGCGTTATGCTGTAGATACTGCCTGTGTGTCTGAGGTGAAGATGTGAGGTAACTGACCTGGGATCAGCGTTGTGCTGCAGATACTGTCTGAGGTGAAGATGTGAGCTAACTGACCTGGGATCAGCGTTATGCTGTAGATACTGCCTGTGTGTCTGAGGTGAAGATGTGAGCTAACTGACCTGGGATCAGCGTTATGCTGTAGATACTGCCTGTGTGTCTGAGGTGAAGATGTGAGCTAACTGACCTGGGATCAGCGTTATGCTGTAGATACTGTCTGTGTGTCTGAGGTGAAGATGTGAGGTAACTGACCTGGGATCAGCGTTATGCTGTAGATACTGTCTGAGGTGAATATGTGAGGTAACTGACCTGGGATCAGCGTTATGCTGCAGATACTGTCTGAGGTGAATATGTGAGGTAACTGACCTGGGATCAGCGTTGTGCTGCAGATACTGTCTGTGTGTCTGAGGTGAAGATGTGAGCTAACTGACCTGGGATCAGCGTTATGCTGTAGATACTGTCTGAGGTGAAGATGTGAGTTAACTGACCTGGGATCAGCGTTGTGCTGCAGATACTGTCTGTGTGTCTGAGGTGAAGATGTGAGGTAACTGACCTGGGATCAGCGTTGTGCTGCAGATACTGTCTGTGTCTGAGGTGAAGATGTGAGGTAACTGACCCTGGATCAGCGTTATGCTGCAGATACTGTCTGTGTCTGAGGTGAAGATGTGAGGTAACTGACCTGGGATCAGTGTTGTGCTGCAGATACTGTCTGAGGTGAAGATGTGAGGTAACTGACCTGGGATCAGCGTTATGCTGTAGATACTGTCTGAGGTGAATATGTGAGCTAACTGACCCTGGATCAGCGTTATGCTGTAGGTACTGTCTGTGTCTGAGGTGAAGATGTGAGGTAACTGACCCTGGATCAGCGTTATGCTGTAGATACTGTCTGAGGTGAAGATGTGAGGTAACTGACCTGGGATCAGCGTTGTGCTGCAGATACTGTCTGAGGTGAAGATGTGAGCTAACTGACCTGGGATCAGCGTTGTGCTGCAGATACTGTCTGTGTGTCTGAGGTGAAGATGTGAGGTAACTGACCCTGGATCAGCGTTATGCTGCAGATACTGTCTGTGTCTGAGGTGAAGATGTGAGCTAACTGACCTGGGATCAGCGTTATGCTGTAGATACTGTCTGAGGTGAAGATGTGAGCTAACTGACCTGGGATCAGCGTTATGCTGTAGATACTGTCTGTGTGTCTGAGGTGAAGATGTGAGCTAACTGACCTGGGATCAGCGTTGTGCTGCAGATACTGTCTGTGTCTGTGAGGTGAAGATGTGAGGTAACTGACCCTGGATCAAGTTTCAAGTTTCAAGTTTCTTTAATAGTTGTCATACAGAAGTACAGAATACTTTTGTACAAAATGCTTCTTACTGTTGCGCTCCAGAGACTGTGCATGACAAGATAAGTATGAAATAAAAACATAGTAAAAATTAGAAGAAAAAAAAGAGGTCACAGTGTTCAGTTTAGACATATGTACAATGTTCGTAGACGTAGTTACCATACAATATACAATACTGTGCAGTGTACTAATATACAATACTATATAGTGCAAGGCATAAATGGACGAGGTGCAGTTTAGGTACAATTCACAGTAGGTGTACGAGTTGTGGTGCAAATCCTTTATCAATAAATATAAAGTGTAAGTGTGTTTGTGTGATCTAAAGTGTGGAGAGTGGGTGCTGCAGTGTGTTGTTTGTTTGAGTGAGTGTGTGTGTGCGTGTGGGTGTGTGTGCTGTGTGCATTTGATGGTTGTTGCATAGTGATTATTGTTCGTTTAGCGATTATTGTTCGTTTAGCAGCCTGATGGCCTGGGGATAGAAGCTTCTTCTGAGTCTTTCTGTGCTCGCCTTAAGACTCCGGTATCGCTTGCCTGACCGCAGCAGTTCAAAGAGGCAGTTGTTCGGGTGGCTCGAGTCCTTAATAATTCTCTTAGTCTTCCCCTTGCACCGCTTGTTGTAAATGTTCTGGAGGGTGGGAAGCCCCCCTCCAATTGTGCGTTCGGCTGAACGTGTCACTCTTTGTAGTCTGCTACGGTCTTGTGCAGTGCTATTCCCAAACCAGGAGGTGATGTTACCAGTCAGGATGCTCTCTATTGTACATGAGTAGAAGTTCCTAAGGATCTTCTGACTGACTTGGAACTTCCTTAGGCGCCTGATGACGTAGAGGCGTTGTCGTGCCTTCTTCACAACACTGTCAATGTGTGTGGTCCATGTCAAATCCTCGGATATGTGGGCTCCGAGGTACTTGAACCTGTTCACTCTCTCAACCGGTGCCCCGTCGATGCTGAGGGGGCTGTAGTCCTTGACCCCCGACCTCCTGAAGTCCACAATCATCTCTTTTGTTTTGCTGACTTTCAGGGAGAGGCAGTTCTCCTGACACCACTGTGACAGGTTCTCTACCTCTTCCAGGTAGGCCCTTTCGTCGTTGGCAGAGATCAGGCCCACCACTACTGTGTCATCAGCAAATTTGATGATGGTGTTGTTGTTCCGCTGTGCTACGCAGTCATGTGTGTACAGGGAGTAGAGGAGGGGGCTCAGAACACAGCCCTGGGGGGCCCCTATGTTGAGCGTGATGGATGAGGAGGTGCAGTTGCCTGCTCTTACCACCTGGGGTCTGCCCGTCAGGAAGTCCAAGACCCACTGGCAGAGGTCATAGTTCAAGCCCAGGTCCCTGAGCTTGGCTATGAGTTTGGAGGGGACTATGGTGTTGAATGCTGAGCTGTAGTCGATGAACAGCATTCTCACATAGTTCCCCTGCCTCTTGTCCAGGTGTGATGCTGCTGTGTGCAGCATATGGGCTATGGCGTCCTCCGTGGACCTGTTGGGGCGATATGCAAATTGCAGAGGGTCCAGGTTGATGGGGAGGGAGGAACAGATGTAGCCCTTTACTAGCTTCTCAAAGCACTTCATGGCTATGGAGGTGAGGGCTACAGGGCAGTAGTCGTTGAGGCAAGCGGGCGTAGATTTTTTGGGTACAGGGATGATGGTGGACTTCTTCAGACAGGTGGGGATGACAGCCTGTTCCAAGGACAGGTTGAAGATGTCAGTGAATACCGGGGCCAGTTGGTCGGCACAGACTTTTAGGACGCGGCCGGGGATGCCGTCCGGTCCTGCTGCCTTCCTGATATTCACTTTTTTAAAGATCCGTCTCACCTCATGCTCTGTTACCCTGAACATTGAGTCTCCATCAGCAGACCCCCCCCCCCCCCCCCCATTGCCGTGGTTTGTAGGCTGGTGTTTTTATTCACAGCCTCAAACCTTGCATAGAAGGAATTGAGATCATTTGCTAAGGAGATGTCATTGTTCAGTTTGAGGGAGGTGCCTTTGTAATCTGTCATTGTTCTGAGGCCCTGCCACATGCCTCTAGAGTCAGCCTGTTCGAACTGAAGTTCAACTTTATCCCTGTAACGCCGTTTAGCCTCTTTTACTGCTCTCCTGACGTTGTATCTTGCCATCTTGTGCTCTTCCATGTTGCCTGTCTCCAGCCCGGTGTTGTATGCTGATGTGCGCACTTTCAGAGCCTCACGGACGGATTTGTCTACCCAGGGCTTTTGATTTGGGTAGATTTTAATTGTGGTGGAGGGGATTGTTTCTTCTACCAGAGTACAGACATAGTCAAGCACTGTTTCAGTGTATTCGTTAATATTGGCTGTGTTATCACGGAATACACTCCAGTCTGTGCATTCAAGTGCAGCTTGGAGTGACTCCTCTGACGTCACGGCCCAACGCTTAACCTCTCGCGAGACCACCGGCGTTCGCTTGAGACTTTGTTTATACTTTGGCAAAAGGAATATTGCGGCGTGATCGGACTTACCGCCCTGTTTCTATTCTTACCTCCATCTCGAAAGTCATGGAAAAAATAGTATATGAACAGGTCGAAAAGTACCTCGCGGAAAAAAATCTAATCTACGAATTCCAATCTGGCTTCAGAACATCCCATTCCACTGACACATGCCTTCTCTATTCGAACGACCACATCAAACAAGAGGTGGACGCGGGCAAATACTGCGGCATGGTCATGCTGGACCTACAAAAGGCCTTCGACACTGTCAATCACTCCATTCTGATTGACAAGCTAAAAGCTATTGGTTTTGATAGTTTATCAGTGAGCTGGATGCAATCCTACCTGGAGGGGAGAGAACAGATGGTGGAGGTAAACGGTACTCTATCCCCCCAATCACAGTGAGCTGTGGTGTTCCACAAGGAAGCATACTAGGACCGCTACTGTTCCTAATTTATGCAAATGACATGTCGTCAGCTTGTGACTGCAACTTGTTCCTGTTTGCGGACGACTCAGCCCTGCTGTTCTCTGACAAGAACAAGCTGCAGGTTGAAAATACCCTCAGCTTGGAACTAGGCAAAATCTGCATATGGCTCGCCGATAACAAACTATCATTACACATGGGTAAAACAGAGTCTGTAACTGAGGGGTTACAAAACCCTGACTGTATTAAAGATTGTTTAGATTAAACCACTACTAAATATTATTATTACTTGCCAGACAGTACAGTTAAATATGGCAGACACTCAATAGACGGCACGGGGACAAAGAGATAACGTTTACAGTATTTTATTAGCAATATCAAATATACAACTGCAATTAGTACGTTGCTCTTTTATGGCGAATGATAGTAGAATGTCAGAGTATCAAAGTCAGTGGGAATGAATAATTCCTAGGTTAATAATACTCGACCGGAACGCTGCATGGAGTGAGATGGCGATACAGGGCAAACAAGGGTATAGCTGGAGACTGGTGATTTCCCCCAAGGAGTGGTAAGCTCCAGAGGAATTGAAGAATAGTCGGATACTCCTGCTGGTCACTGAAGAAAAGGGGTCTCATACGGATCCAATCCTTGTAATCCAAGTGCTCGATAGCAGGGTAATAGCTCTTAATCCAATGCCCGACGGCAGTGATGATAGCTAGCTAGCTTCGTCCTCGAAGCTAGCCCGATGCAGATCTTCAGGTGTAGTTAAATCCAAACGCCAATGGTATTAACGATGCTCTTCTTCACGGTACTACGCTTACACAATTCACTATAATACACCAACAATGGTTCTACAATATCAAGGTCGTATCTAAGGAGCTACTAGCTATCCGTAACGATACACCGCCGGTAGGTTCCACTGCTCACATGTCCAATCGTTCTGCTGTTAGGTTCACCTCGTGTTCTGATACTAATTACGTTAAGTCCACACACACTTGCTAAGGTTCACACTAGTTACTGGGTTCACTTCGCACTTCACGTGTTTAGGTTTCGCACTGCTGCTGCTTGCGCCTTTCACAATATATACTCAAAGTCGTTTCTAGAGCGCAACCGAATCTCTTGTCCGGAATCAATGCGCTGGCCAAGGGCATGTCTCAACTTGCCCGGACTTGTCTTTGAACTTGTCTGGGGGGCGCGACTGTTGGCGCCGTCAATGCCAAGGGCGGTGTCCAATGAGGAAAGCGAATAATGCTATGATTCAAATGGAGGCTTAAAGGTATATAGCTTATATATATAAATAATATACAAGTTATATAAAATAATAAACGTATATTCTCAGTGTTAATCTGGCCCTTCAGAACAGAGTCCATTCTCTTCGGTTCAAATAACAACCTCAGCAAGACCGACGGCTTCTCAGTTACAGTGGGTGACAATATTGTCACAAGGAAAGATGAAATTACATAACTATAGGTTCCATCCTAAAGGCAAATCTTTCCTGTGACAAAATGGCATCCAATGTAATAAAAAAAGTCAACCAACAAACTAGATTCTTGTATCGGATCTCCTCTCTGGTAAACAAGAATACCCTGAAGACGCTGGCAGGAGCACTCATTCAAGGGTACTACGACTATGCTTGCACCTCATGGTACAAAAGCACCTCAAAGGCGCTAAAAACAAGGCTACAAACATCACAAAACAAACTGGTCAGACTACTGCTTGACCTTACTACTAGAACCCACCTCACCCCTGCCCACTTTGACAACCTAGGATGGCTTAGAGTAGACGACAGAGTACAGCAACTTGCAATGGGCCTGGTCTACAAGATACACTACACCACACAGGTACCCATGTACATGTCAAAATACTTCCCAAAAGTCAGTGAATACCATGATTACAACACCAGAGGGAGCTCCACAAATCATGTTAAACCCAGATTCGGCTCAAACAAGGGACTAAACACGTCGCAATTATGCCACATCAATGTGGAACGCCCTACCCACAGCTGTAAAGGAATGTGAACCAAGGAGCTGATCGTGGATTTTAGGAGAACACAGCAGGGGACACACACACCACTGAGGATAAACGGGGCTACTGTAGACAGGGTGAGCAGCTTCAAGTACCTGGGGGTCCACATCTCAGAAGACCTGACATGGACAACACACATAGACTCAGTCGTAAAGAAGGCGAAGCAGCGCCTCTACCACCTGAGACAGGAAGTTCAGAGTATCGGGGAAGATACTCCAGTCCTTCTACTCCGGAGCTGTAGAGAGCATCTTGACTGGAAACATCACTGCCTGGTATGGAAACAGCACGGCAAAGGACAAGACAGCCCTACAGAGAGTGGTGCGCTCAGCTGAACGTACTACGGGTATTGCACTACCACCCCTGCAGGTCTTATATAACAAGAGGTGCAAATCCAGAGCCTGCTGAATAATGAAAGACCCTCACCACCCCAACAACAGCCTGTTCAAGCTGCTGCGGTCAGGCAAACACCTGCGAACACCAGCAACTAGGACAGAGAGACTTCGGCTCAGCTTCTTCCCCCAGGCCATCAGAGTCTTGAACACTGAACTCTCCACACACAAGCACACATGAGCACACACACAACACACACACTGTATACGCTCACACACTAGCAGTCACTTTAGCATGAACACACACACACACACATGCTGCACACGCTCACACTCAAAGGTCACCTTACACAATGAAAAGGTCACTTTAAAAAAAAATAACAGGAGTGGTTCTTGTATAGTAAACAGATGGATATAGCAAGCTAGCATAAGGACAAATAGTATAACTGTAGATTGTATAGTATAGCATTGTATAGTAGTGTACATAAGACCCAGTGCCTCATCCGTAGCTAACATTGTATTGCACTATCGCAGGACCTTAGCATGTCTTATCATGCTTTTTGTACATTGTATGTACATTATACCTGTTATGTCTTATGCTTATTATTGTATTATTGCACAAATGTCTTATTCTCATCCTATTCTTATTACTTGTATTATTGCACAATCACTGCAGGCATGACCCCCCGCATTTCACTGTATGCTTGTATGCTGTGACAAATAAAACTCTTGACTTGACTTGATGTGAATCACTACCCACCTTCAAAACCGCTCTCAAAGAGCACCTACGGGAGACTGCAATTCGAAACTGGCCCCTGTAAATGTCCAAACCCAACCCCCTCCAATGTACAGTTTACCCCCCCCCCCACACCCACCTACCCACCCTGAATGAATGAATGAATGAATGAATAAATGAATGAATGAGTGAATGAATGAATGAATGAATGAATGAATGAATGAATGAATGAATGAATGAGTGAATGAATGAATGAATGAATGAATGAATGAATGAATGAATGAATGAATGAATGAATGAATGAAAACTTTATTTAACAGATTGCAGAATGGTTACAATACAGTACGGCTCAATACACACAATTGTTAAGGGGATGCAGACCAAAGAAAGACGTTTGTCTTGTTTACATCAGGGTCCCCCATATTCAATTCATAGTGAATGTAAACAAGACAAAAGTCTTTCTCTGGTCTGCATCCCCTTAACAATTGTGTGTATTGAGCCGTACTGTATTGTACTGCAATCTGTTAATGCTCAATCAATCAATCAATTAATCAATCAATCAATCAATCAATCAATCAATCAATCAAACGCCAAAGATAAATGCTGTAGTAGATGAAATCCCTTCTGGGGTTATAATGCTCTTAAAAGATGCAACAAAACAAGGACCTGTGTTACTGCAACTTGTTCCTGTTTGCGGACGACTCAGCCCTGCTGGTCTCTGACAAGAACAAGTTACAGGTTGAAAAAACCCTCAGCTCGGAACTAGGCA